>NC_041002.1:2222954-2534185 GCF_004193775.1 Glycine soja | reverse complement strand
TGTTAATTCCTTTGAGTTTGTAGATTTTACTTTTTTATTTGGTTTTGAGAAGTTGGTCAAAAATAAGAAAAAAAGAAGTGGAAAATTTTCTTTTTACTTGAATGAGTGAATGAAAAAAAAATTGTATAAAATAGATGTTTATATTAATTAAAAGAATTAAAATTTTTAAATACATATTATTGTTTAACATAAAATTGTTTTTTCTGTTATAAAAATTATTTATTCCTAAAAAATAAAAAATATATAATGCAATAAACATTTCTCCTGCTTTGCATGACAAGTTGGGGAGGAAAATTACTTATATGTGAAAACTATAAAAGACATATTTCTTTCTTATTTATTTTATCATAAACAGTGAAATTGTGGTATTTTCATCCAATTATACTTATCATTATTTGATAAATGACGAAGATGATACTTTTATATCACGCTAATTAAATAATCTGACATGACTGACATCGAACTGCCTATAACTTAGATTTGATGTCACTCTTTTTTATGAGAAAGTTAGTATTTTTTTTAATTTTTAGTGTGTCTTTTTTTTAAATTATAATATAAAACATCAAAGTTCTAGATATTTAAAGAATCTATTTTAAGTAACTTTGAAAAAAAATTATAAGTACTTTCAATTTCAAAAAGTGTTTTTTATGATTACAATCAAATTAAAAAATATTTTTTCTTCTAGATAATCAAACAGAAAGCGAATCTAAAATAGTTATAACTAACAACTCCTTTATTAAGAAAATATTTAATATTAATAAGATAATAATTGAATTTTTTAAGAACTAGTTTTAAGATTAATTATATTTATGCAAAATTTATGTTTATTTCTAATGTAAATTATATTCCTTATGAAAATCATTTAAATTTCTATTATTACTCTAGTCAAAATGATTTATATGAATAATATATAAAAAATACATATATGAATAATAAAATTTATAAATAATTTGTTACAATATTTTCTTGATCATCATCATAATTTTTTAAAATTAATTTCATCAAACTAAAGTTAGATATTTATTATAAAAAATAGTTTTATTAATTTTAAAATAGTAAAATATGTTGGTGTGATTATTAATATTTTTCATAACATTGTGGAATTTTTCATTCTCTTTACTTTGAATTTTTTTAGGATGCCTACTAAAACATTTCTTACATATTATAACAATAATATTCTTAAATGATTTATTAATTAGAAATTGAAGATTTTTAAAAGAATTAAAAATAAAGTATTAAAAAGTATAGCATTTAATATATTTCTAAAATCAACACTATATATTTTATATTTTTTAATAAAAATTAGTAAACTATGAATATTTGTTATTAGTGTTTCTTATTCTTAAATTTAATTTTTTACATTATTTAATTTAATATGAATATTTTTCAAATTTTCAAATAAGTATGTTAAATGAACTAATAAGGATACTGTTGTATTTTTACATTAGTAATTTTTCTTCTCAATTCAAGAAAATTTGATTTTAACCTTTCACTGAAATATTTTTGTGAAAAACTATGAGTATAAGATATTCCTAAAGAACATTATTTTTTGAGAATATTTTTTTAAATTACATTTTAAACACACAAAGCTAATATTCTGTTTTAAAGTAAAAAGTTTAAAATTTTGCCCCTCCACATAGTAGAAGTGTTAATGGATTCGGATAACTCATGAACCTGAATGGACACAAACAAATGTCAAAGGGTTTTGATGCTGTTTGAAACTCATAAAATTGATGATCTAATTCACCGATATGATTTTTTTTTTAATTTTTATTCATGTATTTTTATATTTATTTAGTTGTGTTTTATTCAATACTTCATTGTAAAAAATTTAAGACAAAATGAAGTATTTTGAGTCCTTAGAAAAATATAGAAATTTGATCCAATTCAAAATGAAGTATTTTGTCCAATTTAGATGACTAATATAGTTAATCCAACTCAAATCAACTCATGTCCCTTAAATTTAAAGTAATAAATAAAGAGCAAACAATGACAACACGATCTATTTAGAAAAATGACAAGGACAACAATTAAAAAAATTTAAATGATTATTTTGGCCCTTTATTTTTTTTAGTTTAATCCTTCACCTATAAAAAAAATTATTTTTGTTTTATATCTTATTTAAAATAGTCATTTATCTTTTTAAAAAAATTATTTTGATTCTTTATCTTATTTAAAAGGTTCAAAATAATCCTTTAATTATCCATGAGTGTTATTTGAAGACAAAATCAAATATATTTGAATAGTTAAAGGATTATTTTAAAATTTTTAAATAAAATAAATTATCAAAATAAACTCTTTAAAAGATAAGTTGTCATTTTGAATATTTTAAATAAGATAAAGGATTAAAATAATTTTTTTTAAAGATAAAGAATTATTTTGAACAAAATAAATAAGATGAAAGACTAAAATTATCATTTATCCTTAAAAAAAAAACATTATGAAAGAAAAACTCAAAATACGCAATCTAGTCCCAAAATGATTACAGCCAACCTGATCCAGGATTTTTATCACACTGAATATCAACTTAACTTTTTTTTTTTTTCTCTCAGCTATGAAATTACTCAACACTTACCCTTTTGATGACCCAAAATGCCGCAATATATCTATAAGTCTGGACCTCAAATCCAACTTTGATCTAACAGAGAAACCAACGATTCAAGGAATTAATTTAACATATGCTTTGTAGCCATAAAATCGGACACCAGTTTATTAATAAAAAGATAAATAAAAAGAGACCCCAGTTTCCTTATAAACTAATTGAGTTGGACCTAAATAAACTTTAAAAAAGTCTTTATTGAATACCAAGAAAGATTTTCTATTAATAAAAAAATCATATCATATTTAATTAAAAATTTTAAATAATAGAAATAAATTTTATGATATCTAATTAAGAAAATTAAGATTTTTTAACGAATATAATAAAATCTATTGATATTAAATTAATATTTCTTGAAACTTATAAAAGGCATGCGATATTAAAAATATATAAACTTAGATCAATTTTTTTGTTAGGATAAATTTTATGGGACTTTCTAATACAAAATATCAATATCATACCCATGAAACAATCCCACCAAAAATTTTGGGTGCGTTTGGATAGAGAATTTTAATTAAGGAAAGAAATTTATCAGAGAATTTAAATTTCTTTAATTTAAAATTCATTGTTTGGATGTTTTTTTTTGAAGAATTTAAATTATTGGAATTTTAAACAACTAAAAATGTGGAATTTTAATTTCATTCTAAAAAGGTGAGAAATTGAAATTCTCTTCTTGAGAGAAGAACTTTCTAAAACTTTGGCGTATTTTCTTTATCACCTTCATTCTCGCTTCCACCTGCAAGTTCTCGAAATCTCGTTCTCGGCGACTCTTCCCTCACGCCGATGATCCTCTTCTTCAAGAAGAACACTGTCTGAGCTTGCGGAGCGCCGATCGGGTGCGGGCGTAAGGGGACACATAGAACTACACCCGCCGGTTAGGGGAGCAGCCATCGATGCCCATCACGCAACGGAGGTGATCGCGGGCACAGAGGGTCTGGGTCATGCCTTACGTCGTTGACTAAATGATGTGATCGAGTACGATGGTGTACGCCGTCATGTTTCGATTTCCATGCGACTCCTCATGCCCCTTCAATGTTTTTCTCTTTAGAAACGCACCAATCATATATTCTCTTCTCTTCTCTTTGCATTCATTTTCTTTCACCTTCACAATTTTAATTTTTTTATCTAAACACAAAATTTTGAAAATAAAAGAATTTCAGTTAAGTATTTGAAATTCTTATTTAAATTCTCTTGTCCAAATACACTCTTGTGATTTTCACATTTTCACATGCATGCTTTTTTCTAGCCGTTGCAGGTTTTTTTCTTAATTCTCCCATCACATATAATCCCATTAGCATTTTCAAAGGGATTACTTTGGACAAATCAATGATAATGGAGAGTGCGTCATTTCATGTGTGGTCTTGACTGCGAAGGTGGAACCAAATAATCTTCAAGGAAGCAAGTATAGATGTTGATCGTGTTTTTGATGCAGCCCGCTATCGTGCTTGGAGCTGGTGCAAGGTAAATATAAAAGGCTTTGTATGTATGCCACTTGGACCCGGGTAGTTGTCTAATGCACTTTAAATAGATGTTAGTGGTGGGCTGTGTAGTAAGGATATGTTCTCGTGAGGTAGTGCAGATTTGCTTAATTGGATGGCTCGTGGCAATGTTTTATGCTGCTGACTTTGTCTTTTAGACACTCACGTGTGGATCTATGTATCTCGGAAGGGGCACCGAGTGTGGTGAGCTTGATCAATTGTTCTATGTATGTTATCTTTTGTACTTATTGCTGTGCTTGGGATTGTCGTCACACCACTTAATTTTAATGATATTATATAATAACTCTTTTTTGCTATGAAAAACAAAAAACAAGCATGGGATGTCCAATACAAAAGCTAGCATTATTGATCTTTGCTCCCGGGTTAGCTAGATGAATGTTGATTCAGAATTCTGATTTTTGGTAAAGCTTTCTGGATTGGTCACAAAGTATGTTGTGCTCGGTTTGTGTCATATGCTCCTGTACTCCTGTACGAAGGCTGTTTTAGGCGGTGGTTGTTGTTGAATCCGATATTGGATGCTTTCCAGGTGTTCATTGGTCGAAGTTGGTAGTGGAAATATTTTTTATCAGGGTGAAAGTAAGTTGGCATCAGTTAGTGGAATAATTTAATTTAGTTAGTGTTCAAATTAGAGTCGTAGAGGTAGACAAATATCAATATTTAGGTTGGATAAAGAGTTGATTTATGTAAATAGAAAAAAATCTCAATTTCTATTCTAAGATAATGTAAATAGAAAAAAATATATGATTTTATTTTATCTTTTCTATAATAATAGATACTATTGGGTTTTAAGTGATATCCCTATCTTTCTTATATAAGATAGAGTTTTCCTCTTATCTTAATTAAATCTACCAGATTCTCTGAATTTAAATAGTCTACTTGGCCAGCTATTGAGTATGGAGGCTTGTCGAGTCCAAGTTGTATAGTTATTGTGTTGATCACACCTCGAAGTAAAGTTTTGGGTGAAGGGTTCTCATCCGGACGTGGTGCTTCTACTGCTTCGCAAGTTCTATTGTGTTCTCAACTCTTATCTCACTTCCGATCCTGATCACATGATTGACCTTTGACAAACCTCTATAGGTGCTCCTACTGGATCAGTTTTTCAATCTTATCCTTCAGGGTAGTGCAATTTTTAGTGTTGTGACTAGCGACTTGGTGATATCGACAACACTTGGATTTGTATGCTCCAAGAAGAGGTCGATTTTTAGCCGGCAACTAGATCAACTTGGTGATGCAAGCTTCTTCCCCTACTCGCCTTCGACTCTCTATTAGCAGGGTGTAATGGCTAAACTTGGACCGAGGCGGTCTATCGGCTCTAGATTTTCCTTGATTATGGTTGCTCTCGATTTTCACCTCTCGTTTCATTGGTTTTCTGGAAGGCTCTATGCGCACTTTCTCCTTACCTTTGGTCATCTTTTCCATCTGAATGAATTTGAAAACTTTTGCTCTTAACTCATCCAATGTTGCAGGTGGTTTCTTGCATAGGTTGTCCGAGAAGGAACTTGACTTCAGTGCTATAATCATTAAGATAAGCACGACTTTTGGGTTCAAGTTTTTAATCCGTACTGAGACTAATGAGAACCTCTCCATGAAATCGCGAAGTGGTTCATCTTCATTTTATCTGATGTTGGCGAGTGCCACAACAGTCAGGTGGTGTGGTATGCTCGTCATATATGGAGCTCCAAAGCGCATGATAAGTGTCACAAACGAGTCAATGGAGTTTCTCGTTAACCGAGTATACCAGTGGAATGTTGTACCTTTCAATGTCGTGGGGAACACTCAACACATGATTGTGTTGTTATTCATAAACAAATTGGTTTCGATGGTTGGCCACATTGGTGTTATCGTTGTTTGCAACCATTTATGATATAGTAGTCAAAAGAGAAGTTTTCTTTTAGTCTTACGGTGGATGCTAAATATTCTTATCAAATTTGGTAGAATCTTCTCACGGTGCCATTCCTCTATGAGCTCCTCTACGAACGATGGTAGGGTGTACCTGCAAAGACACTCCGATGCTAAGTTAGATTCGTAAAGGTAGGCATGTATCAATATTTAGGTTAGATTAAGAGTTAGTTTACCTGAACCTTGATAATTCCTTTTATAGAGGTGAAATTAGATGATAAGATCTCAATTTCCTTCTAAGATAATGTAAATAAAAAATAATATGATTTTATTTCATATTTTCTCTAATAATATATACTATATGTTTTAGGGGATATCCCTCTCTATCGAGTAGAAAATAGAGTTTCATTCTTACCTTAATTAAATATACTAGATTATCTAAGTTTGAGTAGTCTATTCAATCGACTATTGAGTATGGAGACTTGTGAGGTCTAAATAGTACAATTAACATTATTGTACATTGAAACAAATCACATATACATCATGGTTGTACTTATATATGATATTGGTATGTTGTTATGAATAGGTGGAGAAATGTTATATAGGAATATATGAAAATTAAGAACAATTAGTTATTAAAAGATTGAATTTTTTTATTGATTTTACTTTTTTTTATCTATATCTTATCATTTATTTGTAATCTCTTTCATCCACTCATTATAACTTTGATTATTTTTTAAAAATTCATGAACTTATTTAAAATCTTATAAATATATAAAGTCCTTTCAAATCCCATAAATTCATATATTATAAATTCATTAAAATTCAATCTACAAAATCCTAATTTTAAAAGTCTTTTAAAAAAATTTAAAAATCATTACATTCTTACAAAATCTTTTAAAATCTACAAATTTCTTTGTGTCTAAATAGTCTCTTAAAATCTTAATTTAATATATTGTATAGAATTGTGTTTTGGAAAGTAGTTTATAGAATTTTAAAAACAAAATATTATTTCAAAAATTAAATTCTATAATAATGATTTTGTATCAATGTTATAAATGTAAAAGATATATATGATAATAAAATTAGAAAATAAAATAAAATAGTAACGTATTTAGGAAAAAAAAGAAAAAAAGAGAAGTGAGTATAGCAAAAGACCGAAGTTAAGTTACCCTGTCAGTGCTTTGATCGTCAGTCCAAAACAGAAAGAGTGGGCCTTGGCAAGGCTTGTGGGTATACATCATTCGGTTTTGTGTAAAACCAAATCAAACCAAATTTAAATCAAATATATGCAGAGTTTTAAAATTAAACCACTTATGAAAAACTAAAAAAGAAACTATTTTGGTTTTCAACCAAGTTGGATTCAAACTAGCTTTTAAATCAGTTTATGGGCAAAATTGGATTTGGATTATGCTTAATTTTTTTTTGAATATAATGAAATCTCCAATTATGAATATATCTTCCAATAGCACTTTATTTTATTCTAATAACTTTCGGTGTTATTAGTAGCTAATTTTGGACATTTTATTATTAGTTTTAATATTTCAGAAAGTATAATGAAATTTTAAATACCTATACTATTGGTTTTGAAAATTCATCTTCTAAGGTCCTCAAAACTAGCTAACAATTATGTAAAAATAACAAGAGAAAAAATGTATAAAATCTTATTTACATTAAAATAGATTAAAATGTAATATATATTAATCTTTCGAGGGGTAAAAGATATATATATATATATATATATATATATATATATATATATATATATATATTAAAATAATAAGGAAAAAACGTGTAACTTAAGCATATCTTAAGAAAGGAAATTGTAATTTATTCATTATTTTTTATTAAATAAAATTTGTCCAAATAGTATTGTTATAAAATATTTTTATAAATAGTTCCAAAAATATTGGTTGAATTGTATTTTAGTATGTATGTATTTTTTGACGGCAACAATGTTTGAATATAAGAAACAAATATATATGAATAACTTAACTAATTTATCTGTAAAATATGATTGTGTTTGCAAAACATTAAAAATGAGTGAAATAATAAGGATAAAACTGAGTGCACACTTCATTTGCATATTTTGAGAAAATAATGATTGCTTTTATTAATTTTTGGAAAACTTAAAAATAAGATATTTTTTTAAGAAAAAAAACTATTCCAAACATATTATAACTTGATTGAATAGCTGGTGTATATTCTTACCGACAACAAAAGATAAATTAATGCCATTAAAATGAAATAATAGACCCTTTATTATGTTTAATATTAAAAGGGAATTCGTATGTCGTGAAAGAGTAAATAAGATATTTTTATTTAACCTTTTAGAAGAAAAATATTTTATTGTTTTATGACAAGCTTTTTTTTTTTCCAAATTTAACCTGTTACTAACACATACACAATAGCATACGGATACAATTTTTTTTCCAACTATCCTTACTTTTATCATCTAAAATAATTTATTTAGGTATCTCATTTGACCTAGAACAAACAATAAAATAAAAAAGTGAAAAATAATCTAAACTGTCCGTAAAAATAGAATCAGAGGGAAATGACATTTTATTGAATAAAATAGTAAAAAATACTAATATTTTGTATCCAAAAGGATAGTACACATCTACATATCAAAATGCAAGAAACTTAAAAATAAAATAAAACAATAAAAATAGGAAGAAAAAAAAAAAACAGAGAAAATGGAAAGAGAGAAAGCCGAAAACCCTAGAGGCAATATTTTGTATAAAAAGGGGCATTGAATCCCTAATGACTCATCTCACTCTTCAATTCAAATCCCTAATGTCTACCACTCTCTCGAACCTTCCTAACGCCTCCTCTTTTCTTCCTAAACCTAAACCCAAACCCTCTCTTCCTCACCCACAAACACCTCTCACTCACTCCGCAGCACTTTTATCTCGTACGTTCTCTATTCCTTTTTATTCCTTATTCAATCCGAACCATAACCTATGATTCTTTCTATGTCAAGTTTTTTTAGTTTTTCTGTCTTAATTTTGCTAAAATGTTTTGTCTTCCTGGGTTGCATGGCGTCAATTGTGTCTCACTTTTGTCTGTTAAGCAGCTTTTGGAGCAAATGGTGTGATTGTGTTTTACTATTACTGAAGCTACATATTTGTGACTTTTTGTTGTTGTTGTTGTTGGGTTTTATGTCATGGCAGGGTCAATTTGCTTGAGGAATCTGTTGCCAAAGGCAACGTCTTCTGAAGAGCGATCCACTGGAGGAAGTCAATTTTTCAATGAGAAACGCGATGGTGTCATAATCCTGGAGAATGTTAAAGAGGATAATAAGAATGAGTTCGATAAAACGGTGATTGAAGACACAAAAGAAGAAGAGTTGTCTGATGATGGACAGGGTCTGTCATTTGATTTGATGGATAAGCTCAATGTAAGGGTCACTTTAAACCACCTTGCCTATTAAGAATTTTCTGATCTCTGTAGTTTCTATTCGCATATATTTACTATGAATTTGATGGTTCAGATTTGTTTGTGTTTCAAATATTGAGTTGTTGTGATATGACAATTCAGTTTATTGATGGCATTTTTGGAATATGAATTTGGTGGTTCCAAGGCACATGTTATTTTTTCCCTGATGGTTTAGATTTGTTTCTATTTCAAATATGGAGTTGCTATGATGATAATCCAGTTTATTTATGGCATTTATAGAATGCTTGATGATACTTCGGCAGTCATGTCGAACCTGAGCGGTTACCTGAGCAACTCCACACAGTTACCTTTTGTATTTGTGAAATTTTTGATGAGTTTGACTTATGGGAAGTTTACTTGAATATATTTGTTATCTATTTTTATTTTTGTTTGCTTGAATATGCTAGTATTACCTATGAAACCCACAGCTTCAAAAGCCATTGTGAAAAATATTTTGTCCGAAGAAACCATTAAAGCATGGGTGTCTTCATTTTCTTTACTAAAGTGGTTGGATGTTACATCTTAAATCAATGATGCAGCATCATTAAATTGTTTCTTGTTTGACTTAAATTTTTCTGATGCATCGTTACTGACTGGCGTTTGTGAAACTCACTGCTTTTTTCCCCACATACTGAAAGAGGGTTGACTGTAATTTTTGCTGCCTGTGGTGTCTGCATTGCATTACTGATATAATATTAAGAATTAAAATGACCTGGTTTTAAGCCTTGTTTTTTAATCTAACCTTGCCCTCAAATTTTGTCTTTTACAGTTTGATACAGATGACACTGGTTCTATTGTCTTGTATGGGGGTGGTGCCTTGGTGGCTCTGTGGCTAACATCAGCTGTTATTGGTGCAATTGATTCTATCCCATTGGTGTGTATCAAACAAACATCGATCCTGTAAATATTTCAAACCCAAACCCAACTGTTTCGTATGCTGATATTTTTGTTGATTAACAGATTCCGAAGTTGTTGGAAGTTGTTGGGCTTGCATATACAGTATGGTTCACTTCCCGTTATCTGCTTTTCAAGGTACTTACCTAATTTTTGCTAGTTTGGCTGATTTGTTGTCTTGATTACCAGATTAATTAAATTTGTTAACCTGCAGCAAAATAGAGATGAATTGGGTGCTAAAATAGAAGAGCTCAAGGGACAAATTTTCGGTTCAGAAGATAATTGATTGTTCTGAACGGATGAAATGTTTGTGCTGTCTCTTAAACAATGTACAGTAACAGTTACCTTTGTTTTAGTTTTGGCTGAGAAGGAAAAATATAGTCAGCACCAGATTTCTCGTATTCAAGTTATTGACTGCTATTGCCAAATTGCCTCTAGTGCATTGTGGGTGCATGTTGCATTTTTTATTGTTTACATACGGTCTATATTTTTTTTAAAAAATTGTAACTAGAAAAATTGAGGACGTCTGGTTTCCAAAAGCACACTCGATATCTAACATTAAGGATGCAATGTAGAGGAGGGAATTTCTTGTACATTCATTATTTTTTGTTTTTTCCAAAACTACCTCAGCTCAAATGGATTCTTAATCTGTAAGCAGGGATACTTTTGGAATTTATAATAATTTGTTGGGTGCATGATGCAATTGCCTGTAGAGGATCATTAAATATAGCTATATTTGATGATTAAAACTATGATGCGTTTTAGTGATTATATATCATTTAGAATCCCGTCATTGAAATTTCAATAGTGGTGAAGTAATACGAAGGTTGTAAAATGAATGAGTACAAGAATTGTGAGGAATGCTGAGATTTCAGTCTCCATCTTAGATATGCGATACAGAGATAGACATCAGTCATCCCAATTCCCACATGCCTAACCCCTCTTTTTTATTTGTCTTGCTGTAAAAATTACTATGAAAAATTTTAGATGGGAACAACATTATGGAATATAAGTCACTGTTTCTATTACTGAAAAAAAAAATTGAAGCTAGCTTCAAATATTAGTCAACGTTTGGCATTAAAAGACTGAAGTTTGTGTGGAGATATATTAGGATTCTATCAGTGAGTTATAGGCTGGTTATAACGAAAAATAACAATACTTTTTTGTATTTAAAAATAACAGAAAAATTTGTCCTCCACCTTTTATTTTTTGAAGAGGTAAAAGCAAAATTCATTTTGAGAAACATTGTCAAAGCCACAAGCGTGACAAAGACAAGAAAAAAAGAAAAAGCTTACAAAAGTTGAGCTGCTGTTTAACGGCAACCACAGTACACTATCCAAAACATTAAAAAGTCCCAAATATAACAAAGTATTGCAGCATATTAACGGAACATACAGTACCACACTCATAAGTCATAACCGCTGAATACCTTCCCATCTTGAAACTTATTGAGCGTCTGTGCAATAAACAAAAACCAGTACGTACCACAATTATGCCATCCCAGGTCGCATATAAACACTATCTAGGACCTTTCCACCAACAAGCTAATGAATATGAAATGACACCTTTTGTAGACAACCATTGCCACGACAAAATCATAATCTTTTCCACCATATCTTGCAGGTCTTGTTGCTGCCCTGAAAAAGCTCAAATTTCTGGTCTTCCAAATAACCCAGATGACAGAAAACCAGATCACATGCCATATACGTATGGGGGGGATTACGCTCACTGTGGTTACCATTCAGATACGCAATAAGCATTTTTAACAAAGTCATATCCTTCCACCAACACGAACAACTTCTCTACCTTAAATATTTAAACTTACATACAGGGCATCTTCCAAGTCACTGTATCATATGCAAAGAAACGCAATAAGTGTTTTTTTGAAAGTTATCTGTATAATTTTCAACAAATACTCATACATCATAGTAATCTGTATCATAATTTAAACTTTCAAATATGGCATCTGTCATGCGGTCTTCTATTTCTTCTGTATCATATCCATAGTAGTCAAAACCATCTTCTATTTCTTCTGTATCATATCCATAGTAGTCAAAACCATCCTCGGAACTTCTCCTACGTATGTAGACAGTTCCGGTATTACTGCCATCTGCTTCTTGTGTGGCACCACGTGCATGCATTTCAAGTATGAAATCAGAAATGGAACGAATGTTGACGAGCAAATAGCAGAACAATGCGGCAACTGGAGCTAACTTGAAGCTCATCTTCATCACTGTGACCAAGAAACATCCAACCAAGAAGTTAAACACACCAACTTCGAATCCAAGTTGGAGTTGCCGCGACAAGCTCATAGCCATCAATGCAAATGCGCCACTGGAAGTGAGGTTCATCATTTTGCCGTGCGCATTTTCCACCTTCCCTTCTTCACTACGGTCTTCGAAAACAGACCACAGAGAGGTGAGCGTTAAGACCACAAAACCCACTTGTGCTTTCAACAAGAAACTCCTCCCATGTCCCCAGCTACATCTTTTAATGAAGAACATGAAGATAGATAAAAGTGAGCTTACGACAGTGTACATGAAGATCTTCAGCGCGTTCCAGTGTCCGAACATGTTGTGGAAAGAGGGACTGAGGGCATAACAGCTGAATCCAACTATGCTTGAGACAAAGCCTGTTAGTCTCCACAGCAAAGGGTGGATTAGGAGTTTTGATATTGAGGTTTGAATGGCTTGAATTTTGGTCATTGTGGCAAGGAAGAAGAGTAGGCTCAAATGGAAGAGTTAGAAATTAGGAGGAGGATTTAAAAGAATTACCAGTTTGCCAAACAGAGGATACCCTCGCTTGCGGAAAGGCAGGTTTTCTCCGTGTGGGGACACAGTTAACTTGGAAAATGCCTCGAAGGTCTCTTCTTGACCATAAACGAGAAGAAATTCTGGGACATTCTTCTTATCAAAGTTTCTTTTTGAAAAGCCAAAGGAAATACAATTTTATAGGAGGAACTTGCCATTTTTTCTTGTTTATTTGTGTTTAGATTGAATTTCTAGTGTAAATACAACAGTTTGCTTTTTGATTTGCATGTTTGTGTACAAATGTTCAGCCATGGAAGCGGTGTCATCTGTTAATTGAGAACTAAAATTAGTTATAAATCGTTTGCTAGAAGTGCAAGCTGGCCTTGTTGGGCAAGACTCGTGAGAATCAAATTGTAGGTTGTTATCCCAAGTATCGAAAAAAGAGAGTGACCAAAATTAAACAAAAAAAAAAAACCTTTATTGGAATTGATACAAGAAAAAAGTTATTTAATCCTTGATATTTCAATAACTAGTATATATGAGTACGTACATGTATAGTAGTATTTTACTAGATTTCCACACGGCTGATGCAAGAGATTTTTTGTGTTCAATAACACGTGGATGAAACAATAATGATTTAAATAAATAAAAATATAAAAATTATTTGATTTAAAAAGCAATATATTTTTTGATAATTTGATTCAATATCATACCAACAGTATTATAAAAACCAATCCAGTCGAGAACCTAGGTTAATAGATTAGAAGTCGAATTGATGGATTATTTATTGGTATGATTGATATGCTATATATATTAAAAAATTAAAAATATATATAATATAGCTAATAGAATATGAACAATCCATAGTTTATATTTTAAAATTACATAATTATTTATTACTATAAATTATTTTGTTGGGTATTATCATTAAATTACTAAGGAAATTATTATTATTTTCTATGACTAAATACAAAAATTGTCAAATGATCATGAACAAATATGATGAAGATGTGCAAAATACATAAATATTAAATTATATCAAAGATCAAAATAATAATAATTAGTTATTGTATATTTTTATCAAGATCAAAATAATATTATATGTTAGTATTCAATAATTATCTATTAATAGTTTAATATGTTTTAGGAATTGTAAAAATCTGTAAAAAAAAAGAAAAAAGGATCAACCAAGTGAAATCATACCAATTTAGTGTCATCACAGGGTCTTGGTCAAACTCAAATGGGTCAAATCGGGTTGACCATAGTTGACTATATTTCTGGTTCGATGACATAACCAAACTAGCGAAGCCACCAATTCCCATTTGAACTAATCCAATCGATCGAATCGATCCAATTTTCGCAACTATAATATCACAATAACATCATTAATAACACATGTCTTATTTCACTCTAACATGACATGTCTACTATTATTCATAATCAATCTACTATCCCTAATTAAATTTGTTTAGATAATACTTTAACAAAAAATTAATTTGAATCATAGTTATTGGACCCAACTCAAACTAGTTGGGTTGACCCATTGGCTCAGGAATCCAATCGGTCTGAATCACTTGTTGGATTGATTATGCATGAAACATGGTGTAACCCACTTTGACTTGGCCTGGAACTAATCAACTTGGTTAACTTGGTGGGTCATGCATTCTTAAGTTTTTTTTTTTTTTACAATTGAACATCACTCATGTTGGAAAATTCAATTTAAATTTTACACGTGTATTGTTTGTAAATTTGCTTATTTTACCAAGCATAACCGCATTTTAAAATGTGAGATAATAAAGTTGTTGTCATTTTCTATTTTTTCTTGACTAATTTGTGTGTATTAAATTATGTCTGCCATTGTACAATGATGATATATATTTTAAATTCTAGCTTAAAGTTGTTTATATTGAATTCTGAAAAAAAAATGTTGCATGTTCAGTTTTAAACAAATTCATAACTATATATGCTTCTAAATATGTTGAACATTATTAAACTTTAAATCTTAAGTGTACAAGGTTATGTGTTATAAAATTATTTAGATTTTTTTAATATAGGTCGGGTCATGCGAGTCAAGTAATGACTCATTGGATCAACTTATGACCTAATGACTTAGTACCCTGATCGAGTCAATAACTAGTATAAGATCATTGGTTTAAATAACATTTTAGGAAGCAAAAACAAAATTTAAAATTACTAGTGACCAACAATATATTTTTTTATTAGGGACCAAAAATAAAATTCAATAATTTATTAAGAATAAAAATATCATTAAACAATAAAAAATATTTTTTGCCCACTTCAAACCCTAATATCACATCTTATAAAATGCTTTAAATATTAGTATCAATTTCCACTAAATTTATAATTGATAAACTTTTGTTCTTTCACATTTCAAATCACTAATATTATTCTTTTACAACGAAAGCAAATTTTTTATTCTTTTTTATTATAATTTTTAGAGAAAAAAACAAATAAAAATTTTGCAATTAAAAAGTGATAACAAAATGTAAAAATGAAAGGAAAAGCCCCCTAGTAATAATAAGTTCCAACTTGAACATATAATACTAAAGTCCCCACTTAATTAATAAAAATAATAATATTACTCAATAGAAGCATGATACGAAATAACACATATAAATTAAAAATAATAAAATGAAGTAGTACAAATCAACTATCTACTAAAGACTTAGATAATAACTAATAAGTCTTTTTGTCTCAATGAAATTGAGCTTAGAATTTAGATCATGTAAGTAAGACTTTGGATTTAAATTTTGTAAATAAAAATAACTAAATAAGTAGTTGAGTGATAATATCTCAGTAAAGGTAGTTTAATTATTTTTTATATAAATTAATTATTAATAAAATCAATGAATATTTTAATCAAATAAAATTATTAAAAAAATATTCTTAAAAACACTATGATTAAAAAATAACTTCTACCTTTCTACTTCTATCATATTTCGTACAGAACATCTCCAATTTTTATTATTTTATTTTCATTAGAACATCATTTTTTTGGCGACCCCCTTTTTCTTTCATTAAAACTATGTAACTATTATAATTTATGCTTTTACATATTTTTTAAATACGCTTTTACATTTTAGTTTAAAAGAAAGAGTACATATCCTCTGCAAGAAAATACAGTAGTATTTGGAACAATAACAAGATTATTGATGAATCTAAGACTTAAATCATATATAAGGCTATGTTTGGTAAGCCTTTTCATGAATTTATAAGTTTCTTTCATCGAATTAAGCTTGTTTGGCACACAAATTTATTTTTTAAAAATTATTTCAAGTAGCTTATGAAAAATAAGTCAACTTATAAGCTATTAATTTTTTTCTCCTCACTTTTATCTTCAATATTTTATTTTCTTCTTTTATTCAATTTGAAAACTCTCTTGTTGTTCTTTGTCTAAAAAATCCTCATATCTAATTTTCTTTCTTATCATGCAACTTGAATATTCAAGTTCTTTTAGTACAAATAAAAAAATGAATTTTTAAGAAAAATTATAAATAAAATATTATTTTATTTTATTTTTTGTTTTAAAATAATAATATTAATAAATTATTTAAATGTTAAAAAAAGTATTCTAAACAATATAATTATAATAGAGTTAATTTAATTTAATTTTACTTTTTCAAAAACAAATAAAAAATTTATAATTCAAAATTAAAAAAAATATTATCATTATTAAAAATAAAATTCAAATATTAAATATATCATTTTAGTTAATTTTTAATTTTTGAGTTCCTAACTTATAAGCACTTAATTAACTTATAAGATAATTTTACCAAATATCTTCATAGACCTGATTACACGAGATCCATAATTATAACATCTCATTTATTTTATTATTTTTCACTTTTCACATGTAAAAGTTGGAAGAGAGAAGAACACCAACAGACAAAACTAGAAGACTCAAGGGAACAAAAAAAATACCGAATCCGAATACAACCAGCCTCCGGCTTTCAATTCAATTCCAATTCCAGTAATTTCAGCAATTCAATTCCAGCAATTCAGCAGGTCCGGGACGTACAAAGGTGCACCCACTGTACCCGAAATGCATGCACACTTTGCTTCGTTATAAAATTCGTTTCTTTGTCTGTCTTTTTTTTTTTTTTTTTACAGCAATAGAATTACCTCATATCATTAATAATAAAGGATTCAATATACCTTGGTGTTATATGATGTATTTGTGGACTAACATACTAGTGACTGCCCTGGCAAGAGTGTGAGCCACCATATTTGCATGTTGTCTAGCAAACTTTACAGAGATGTATAAGAGGAAAGGAGGTTCCTACAATCATAAGAAATGACCCCAACCTCAAAAAAACAAAAACAAATCCGGTTTGGGCCCCAAAACTGAGTCCACATTGCATTACTGACATAAAATTAAATGAACTGAATTTTGTTGGTTTTTTTTTTTATATAAAAAAATCTAACATGCGTCCTCGTTTTTGCCTTTTATAGCTTGATACAGATGACACTGGTTCTATTGCCATGTATGGATGGGGGTGGGTTGGTGCCTAAGTGGCTCTGGTTAACCACAGTTGATATTGGTGCAATTGATTCTATCCCGGCCCATTATATTGGTTTGCGTCAAACATCGATCATGTAAATATTTCAAACCCGAAGCAACTGTTTCACATGCTGATATTTTTTGGTTCATATCATGCCACTGTTTCCAAAGTTGTTGGAAGTTGTAAGGCTTACATATATAATTGGTGAATACAAATAGAATGATTTATTTTTATTTTTTAAAACTAATGTTAGAAAACAAAGTCTAAGGACTGCAACCTTCTTGAACAGAGATTTATATTAATAATTAAACTTGAAAACACAGAAGCATTGTTACTGAAAAGACTCATACTGTAATGGTAAGAATTTTAATTTTAATTTCAATACTTTCTCTTTGTTTTGCTTAATTTTTTAATAGAGGGTTATGATGTGAGGATGAATAACTAATGAGGAGATGAATTTTGTTTAGTGACATTGAAGTGTTGAGAATATTGATGTATGATAATAATTTATTAGGTGTATTTATGAAGGATGAACTAAAAAAGAAAATGATTAAAGCAGATAGTTCACAAAATTTATAAAACATCTAAGATTCTACTAATTGGACAAATGATATATATTCAAAAGTCAAAGGATCATGTGTTGTCTTGGCAAGCTTCCACATCAAGCAAGTTCATCTCAAGTTCCTTAAAATGCGATTTGCAGAAGATCCACAAATTAATTAAGTCTTAGAAGTTATAGATCAAGAGGTGAGGATTTATAATTCAACTTATTCAAAGATTTAATAATGATATGATACTTTACAAAAAAAACATTCTTCTAACTTAGGTACCTATAAATGGTTCTACTAGTAAAAACCATCGGAGTACAAACGATCTCAACTAAGGGTGAGTTGAAATTTAATAATTAATATATTGACAATATCGTTTTTGTTAGCATATGATATAGCTTGTAGTGTATCCGTACTATTAATGTATGTAGTAAGTTGACATTTAATGATTAATATGTTGACAACTAGAGGTGATTATTTATAATATCATTGATTCTTCTTATTAATCCAATTCACAAACTCATAGCTTTTATGTTTATCCTTTTATATGACAGAAGTCCAATCTAGTGTTTATAGCCCAATCTAGTCAAATGTGTTTTTTTAAATACATGTTTATTCTTAGCCAATTGTTTATTCTAGTATTTAACTATATATTAAATTGAAGAATAAATTCATTTAATCATTTCTTGATTTTTAAGATAGGACCTATTGTGGAAAAACTTACAAATGACTCCATGAGATTAGGTGCATTTGAAAGAGTTGCTATCATTTTGTGAATGAAAGAAATTTTCATAACTTACAAAGGATGTTTTGATTGCCCATTGCTCCTAATGTTCTTGGAACCAAATACTTAATTAATTGTTTCATAATTTCTTGACATAGACGCCCAGAAAGTTTTGTATGGTTGTCTTTCTATCTTACTCGCCTATATTTATAAATTTTCATTTATCACCACTTTGTTTAAATTTGACCAATAAATATGACTTTTTAGATTTTTTTTTTTTGAAATATAGATGCTTATATTTTGTTCAATATTGGTTTATGATATTAGCGATGTTATTCTTAATAAGTGATATTGTTATTCCAGGAATATGATTTAGATGGTGATGAAGATGTAATAATGCTTTGATTGGAAAGACATTGATATTCTAGATCTCTTGAGTGGATGCTAATTAAATTCTAAATTGTACATATGATTGTCTTTACTCATTGACTTGTGAAATTCAAGTATACAAGAAATTCAAACAAAAGATATAGGAAGTAATATTTTAAGTTTCAACTTTCAAGTGTATAAATTGTTGGTGGTTCCTTCTATTTCAAGTTTCAATAATCGTTCTTTCAATTATATTATTTTTTTAAAAGAAAAAAGAAAATATATTTAATTAAAAATTATAATCATCAAAGAGTGTAATTAGGAATTATTTTTATTATTATTATGGCATTTACATACAAAAGACCGTAGGTACAAGTAAATGACTTTTACCTATAGTTAGAGATTATAAATATAAATTAATCCTTATGAAAAAATAATCTCATCAGAACGTTTCCGCGGTCGAATACATTTTGAATTTGATAAATGCATTGCTTGTGAAGTATGTGTTCGTGTATGTCCCATCGATCTACCTGTTGTTGATTGGAAACTAGAAACTGATATTCGAAAGAAACAGTTGCTTAATTATAGTATTGATTTCGGAATCTGTATATTTTGTGGTAACTGTATTGAATATTGTCCAACAAATTGTTTATCAATGACCGAAGAATATCTTTTATTTATACATTTAAAATTGTAGGTGTTATCTATAGTGATAGTCAAATTTGACTATAGGTAAAAATATATCCATAGGTAAAGCCTATGGTGACAGACTATTAGCTATCATTGTATGTTCTCTTAAGGTTGATGCCTAAAACATCACAAGAATAAAGTCTTTTATACATCTACCTATAAATTTTGGACTTCTAAAGATAGTTTTTGTCGGTAAATTTAAGTCATTTTCCTTGTAGTGATAATTGACTCATTATATTTTTGGAAATTCAAAGGACATTGTACAATATTAAAAGTTTTTAGTGTTTCTTCTTAGTTATGGGAATGACAATTATAAATCTTCTATTTCTAAATTAAATTTGATGAGTTATTACTCTACAAAGTTATTACTCTATTTAATTAATTAAGCAAAGGAGGATTCTAATTTGGTCTTTAATTTTATAAAATATACTTAACTTTGAAAAAATAATGAAATCTTAGAAATGAAAGACTAAATTATGTTTTTATAGTTCTTATATTTTTCTATAATAATAATTGAAGAAATTAATAAAGGTAATTTTCTTAAATTTACCAATATAATTAGTTTGTGTTCTTTTTGGTGAACATATAGTTAGTTTAATGTTACCAGTAATAAGCTAATAAAAGCTATACATGACAATCCCGACTAAACAATTGTGCTAGGTATCGTTACTTAATTAAGGTCATATTCAAATTCATTTGAAAGCTATGGTTTTGCAATAAATATCATGAAGTTGATGAGAAATATTTTATTTTAGATAAGCAAGCATTATTTTATTTGTGCACTCTAACATCATTTGGTATATGCTTCTACGTATCCTTGTCACTAGGATTGGGGCAGGGTAATGCTAGAAAATGAAAAAAAAAAAAAGAAGTGGCATTATTACATTCTCTTAAAAATATAGTATTCATTATTAGTTACGACTTTAATACTTTCTAAGATGGTCCCAGCTAATAACCGCCTTAGAAAATGTTCTAAAACAATCGTTAGCTAATAACTGTTGAAGAAAGTTTAACTATTTTACGACGGTTACCGTCGTAGAAAGTTAGACTTTTTTACGACTCGTCCAATGCGTTTTTTAATCATCGTTAAATACCTTTTCCCATCTTTTAAGACTTCAGGCTCCGAAGAACTTGACTCATCTCTATCACGTCCAGGGACATTAGAATTTGCCTCATGTTCAATTAATACATCTAAATTTGCTTCAAGGTTTGACGAACTTGCCTCATCCATATCATCTGCAAAGATATCAGAATTTGCTTCAAGGTGTATGAAATTTGCATATTCTATATATATAATCTAGGAACTCAATTGAAGCTTGAATAAATTCGATAAATAGTTATTTTCATCCCTAAATATGTAGAATATTGATAAATTCATTTCCGAAAGGTGAAAATTCAAATTTTAGTTTTGGAAAGTGAAAAAAGTGGGACAAATTTATTTATCTGTTAATTTTTGTTTGTTACTGTTAATGAAAGAACTTACATACGTAATACATTCAGGGATAAATTTGTCAGCGCTTTACACATCTAAGGATGAAAATAGCTAGCTACCCAAAATAATTTAATCTTCATCTTCTGTATTTTTTTAATCATTACAAACATAACATTACAATAAACACTTAAAAAAAAACAAACATAAGTTAAAACAAACATAAACAATAAACATAACATTGATTAATAAACATATAATTTGTCTAGTGCTCTAAAAATTTCTATTGTGAAACATTAGATAGTGACAAAATCAAATTAGATCTATTATTTTTGTAAGGATTAACTTAATAGTTGTACATTTGTGTTTTAGTCTTATATTTTGGATAAAATACTGTCACATTAGAACTTTCAAAGTAATAGATAAACTATACTTATTAATCAATATTATATTATTATTATGTTTGTTTCAACTTAAATTTGTTTTTCTATTTTTAACGTATTTATTATAATATTATGTTTGCAATGATTACAAAAGAAAAAATATAAAGATTAAATTATATTTTAGATAAATAATCATTTTTGTCCCTGAATGTTTAAAGTGCTAACTAATTTGCTCCTCAATATGTTATGTAAGCTCTTTCATTAACACAGAAGTTAACAGATAAATAGACTCATTGTACTTTTTTCACTTTCGGGGACTAAAATTTAAATTTTTATATTTCGGAGATGAATTTGTTAGCACTCTACATATTGAAAGACGAAAATAGTCACTAACCCAAATAAAAAAGGATCAAATTAAAAAAAATAAAAGGCTAAAAGTGTATTTTAGCAAAAAGATTCATAATTTCATAATTTGTATATTTTAATCCTTATAGTTTGAAAGTAGTCTTTTTAGTCCTTATAATTTACATTTTAATTATTTTTAGTTCTTCTAGTTTGAAAGTAAATTTTTTAGTCATGTACTTTATATTTTAATTTTCTATTAGTTATTATCATTAAAATATAAGTAATATTATCAATTACAATTAACTATAAAAACATTAATAAGTAATTCATAATCAATTTATTACAAGAAAATTTATAATAAAAAATAATTGATAATTTATAACTAATTTGTAACTAATTATTTATATTTATATATATATATATATATATATACATATATTTGTTATAACAAAAATTAAAAGATAATTAAAATACAAATTATAAAAACTAAAAAAATTATTTTTAAATTATAAGGACTAAAAAAAATTGAAATATAAATGATAAGAAATAAAAAATTCACTTTCCAACTATAATAAATAAAAGATATGAATCATAAAACTATATTAAGTTTACCTTTGAACTTCCGAAGAAAAAATTTCAGGACTTCACATCCACACGTCTTTAGAAAAAGCACTTCTTTAGATTTCGCTATATTCTTTGGAGAAAAAATACTACGAATTTCATTACACCAATACTTCTTTAGATCAAGGATCTCGCGAGATCTGCGGCTGATAACTGCTCTTTTCGAATCCCCTAATTCAATATCTTTCAAACTTGGCTCCTCTTCATGATCATCTGCTACATGTTGTGTGGCAGCACATGCACGCAATTTAAGCAGGGAATCAGAAATGGAACGGTTGTTGACAAGCAAATAACAGAACTATGCCGCAAGTGGAGCTAACTTAAGGTTCATCTTCATCAACGTCACCAAGAAGCATCCAACCAAGAAGTTAGTGACGCCAACATCGAATCCAATTTGAAGTTGCCGCAACAAACTCAAGGCCATCAAGGCAAATGCTCCAATTGAAGCGAGGTTCATCATTTTCCGGAACCTGTTTTCCACTTTCCCTAGTTCGCAACGGTCTTCCCAGAAAAACCACAAAGAGGTAAGCGCTAAGACCACAAAAACCACATGTCCTTTCAGCAACAAACTCTTCCCGAGTCGTCCCAAGCTCCTCTGAGGGAATATGACTCAATGACATCATCAGAATCATAAGTAGCTTCTCTTATTTCTGAAATCCAATTCCTTAGGCTTTCATTACCATCTTGCTTTCTATCTGCAACTTGCAAGTAAGACCTCATCATCCTCAATTCAGTTTGCAGTTGCAACACTTTGTCTTCCGCCCCATAAAGGAACATTCCTTCTTGAATGAGCAAATCACCAAGACTTTGCACTATGAAGTTCACTATAGCCTACGACATCTTTCAAGGTTTTCCTTCTTTCTCCCAAGCAAAAGCTTTTCCTGATTAATCACAACCCTTTTGCTAATTCTCAAGCTTATAACACTGCTAGTGCTATTTATTGAACAAAGGGAAGAGAATAACCAAAGCAACAATAGAGGGTTGAATGAGCTTTTACTCAATTAAGTTCCTTTATGGTTGCAAAGTTAATAGAACAATCCTCTTTACGGCCACTATCAAACTCATGAATTAGTGTAATCAAGATACTTGTATTAAAAAGAAAGGTTTTATTGATGACCAATCCTCTTTAGCTGTATTCTTCAACTCGTAATTTAACAAAATTTTCTAATTACAATTGAATAATTAGAATCATGCAATTAATTGGCTGATTAGGCTAAAAACAAACATTAAGTATCTAAAGAAGTTTCAGCATAACAGCAATAGTCCAAACCCAAACACAAAACACCAAATTTCTCGAAACCAAGCCAAATGAAATTCCGAAAACCATACACACATAAAAGGATTGATTGGAATTTGTGTGGTTTAGTGATGGAATTTGTGGTAAACATTTGCATATCATGGTTAAGACTAGAGGATTAGGCCGTGCGTTAGGTAGGATTGTTGCCAGAGGTCTAGGGAGAGGGGATGGTGATGATTCTGACGGTGCTCCCCAGCACCGAAGGCTGACCGCATCGGCACGCAAGCGACATCTACTTGTCATTGTTGACGATGATGTGCCTGCGATACCTGTAGACTCGCCTGCTGTACTAGAGGCAGAGGCTGCTGTAGTTGGGGATGAGCCCATGGTAGATGTTGCCACACAGGACATCGATGCAGAGACTGACGCACAGGATACCGGTGCATAGGATGCTGTAGATGAGCCTGAGGGATTTCCTGGTGGAACCAGGGACCCATCAGTGCTTATGGAGTATGCTGACCATGTTGCGGCCAGCGTATGGTATGGACAGGCATTTATAATATTTAAGTCTGTTAAGTATTCTTTTTTATTGAGTTTTTGGTTATTGATTGACGTTATTTGAACAAATTGTGTGTTCCTTTGTACTTCAATTCAGGAACATCCTGAGTTGAAGTTATCCTCTCATGGAAGGAAGGTGCATAACTTAGGCAGGCTTGTTCCTGCAATTGAGGACATGGTTGCTGGGACAGGATTAAGTCCTTTGATCGCATGTTCGATAGACACCGGCGATCATGGACTTATATCCTCCTTTGTGGGGGAGGTTTCGATCATGCTGGACGACATCGTGTCTCTTCTCCATCTGTTGATCGTTGGCACATTCCATGACTTCTAGCCTCTGCGCAGCGACGAGGCGGTGCTGTTGTTGGTTGCGTTACTGATGGTCTCACCAGAGGTGGCCATGGCCGAGATAGGCCAATGTGGTGGACCATACGTGCGCCTGCAGTGGCTACAAGACATATACCAGCACAGATGTCAAACACAACACTAGACAACTGCCGCTCGCGCTTATCTTCTGCATCTTTTGGGTTGCACTCTTTTTTCTAATAAGAGTGCAACCCATGTTCATGTTGTCTACTTACACACCCTGTGTGGCCTCACTCTTGCTGGGAGGTATGCATGGGGAGCTGCTGGCCTCATCCATATGTACAATTAGCTTAATGATGCCAGTATCAGCACCAACCGACAGCTTGTTAGTTACATCACGTTGTTATAGGTAATTAACATGTATTTCATAATTTAATTACAAAAATGTTTTAATGAGGGTATATTTAATTAACATGTATGACTTTCGTGTAAATCCTGTAGTGTTGGATATACAAGCACTTTTCGTCAATTGCGGAGTGCAATGCTGATCCGAACTACGACGAGGTGTCACCACGTGCGTGTTGGTGGATTGCGACAAAGAAGATTGTGGAGAAGGTATCTACAACGACGTACAGGTAACGCTTAGATCGTCTGAGGATCTCAGATGTTTGTTGTATGCCATGTACGAAGCACCGACCTGTGCAGGACTTTCATCTGATTTCGTGCTTCTCAGGACAGCTTTGCTAGGGGCCTGTTGTTGTCAGATACAGACCAGAGAGGGTTATGCACCAGTTCGGCTATGTCCAGTGCATTCTTGTGTCCATTCATGGGTGTCATATGATGACGTAGATGATACATAGACACACTACTCAGACCATCTGGTGGCAGCAGGTGATCTATGTGTTGTGCCAAGTCAATGTGCGTCTAACTACATAGACTAGTTCTTCTTCATATCTCATCCATTCATGATTGCGCCACAAACGGATCCTCCTCGAGATGCATATACAACGCAGCCAAGTCATATCCCTCATGAGGTAGCACCGACATCGACACATGTGGATCCTGATGCAGACGAGCTTAGACATGCAATGGTAAGTGTTACTATTTTGTTAGATGTATGTCATTTACTTCAATTATTTTAATACTAATTTATATAATTCGTTTGTTTTTTTATTTAACAGGAGGCTTGCCATGCAATCGCTGACACGTTGGAGCGTCATCTCATCCTAAATGAAGTCACATCAGGCACATCGACACATGATGTCATTCTAAAATGCCTCAGGATTACCAAGGGTGTCACAGAAGACGACAATGTATATGTGAGGTCTTGACGTAGGCGGCGCACAAATCAACAATAGTTTATTCACACTTTAGATATCATTAGTTTTTGACGATGTATTTGACTTAACATTTTGTATATTTTAAGTTATTTTGATTAATAATATTAGTTTATAATATTAGTGTTATTTTGTTAATTATGTTTAAATTACTTGATCCGAAATTCATACCAAATTCATTTGAAATTCATCGACATATTATAAAAGGAAGTAAGTAAATTACAAATGTTAAACTAATATTACAAATGTCATTTAAAATTAGGTTTCAATAAAATTAAACTTTTTAAAAAAATTCAGTCTCCTACATATCAAGTTGATCTGTGAAAAACTTGTGGATCAAGTTGATCCGTGTAAGACTCGCGAATCAAGTTGATCCGCATTTGGTCCGCGAGACTTACACGGATTAACTTGATCCGCAGGAGACTTTCGCAGATCAAGTTAATCCGTAAGTTTTCTACGGATCAACTTGATCCGCATATCGAAACATTAGAGAAACATTTCTAACATTTTTAAGTGATGCTGGATGCACCAACAATAACGCTGGGTGCACCTAGCAACACCCTTTGTTGATATATAAGAGTATTAATTTTATAATACCAATAACAAATTCATTTCAATACCCATTCCTAAAGCTGAGTGCTCGACCTCATCATGTTGTTGCATATATCTATGCAGAATCAACAAAATCAAACATCGAAGGAAAAAAACTCTCGCGAGCTTCGAAACCTGAAAATAGAGTGGTGATACCTTGGCTAGATTAACATAGAAGAAGAGGGGCTTCTTGGTGTTAGAGACCTGAATGTGATTCTTCTTATATGAATCAGAGATGCTGATGTTGTTCACTCCCTTTGTTATGCCTTCAATTGTTCTCTCTCACTCTCACTCGCACAACCAAAAACCCTAACAATTTGTTAATGAGGGATTGTGAAGTAACTACGCCGGTGAGGGATTGCAAAGGTGCAGGTGAAGGATTTGGAGTCCACGGCAGTGGATTTTGCAGTGCTTCGACTGCGCCAACATCAAAAGGGAACTCGTCAATCCCAAACCCCCTTAGTGTACCAAAAACTAGAAGCAGAAGCAAGAAGGCAATTAGAGTGAAATAAAGGCAAAGAGCGTTAATTGGAGAGTTAGAGTTTTGAATTGACTGACTTCGATTTCTCCTTGGTCAAATTAAGCAACAGAGAGGACGCATGTGCCGTAGCGATGGACCTCATCGGAATGACAGCGGCAGCCGCCTGGACGCTTGAATGGAGGAGATAAGCCGGTGAGGAAACACCAAAGATAGTAGATTTTTTTTTAGTGGAAGAATTAGGAGACTAAATTTTAAACACAATGCTATTAAAATCGTTACTCAACATTAAGACCATTTTTATAAAATTTTATTTGTATATCTCTTGTTATTTGTAAAATTGGTATCATATTTTATTTTAAGATAATTTTTGAAAACGGCGGTTGATTTTGTGTAGTAAAATATAATTTTGTAGTAGTGTCACTTAATTAAAAATTTTAAAAATCAATTTTTTTAGAAAAAGAAAAATCAACGAAAAATCAATTTTTTTGCAAAATAAATTTTGAATACTTAGCCTAACTTTAAATAATCAATGATATCATCATTTTAAAATTTCATGAGTTTTAAAATAAAAAATATTAATTAAATCCTCCCCTAGATATTCACACCTACAAACAAAACAAGCTATAAAATATCTTGTCATGAAATGTAAGCCCTAAATATCTATGGTAAATTGTAAATCATATAAATATAAAAGCAGAAATTTAGAAAAATGACAAAAACATTTCATGTCTACCTAATAGTCTACGTGTGTTATGTTATTTTTTAACTTTTAGGTGTGTTAGTTTGGCTCCGGATAAGTCTAGATTGATTTTGATTTCTTGAATAATTGTAAATTTAATTTTTTTCCAACCAGATTTGTCGAAATCATGGTAGGCTAAGTTGATCCATCAATTTTGATCCGTTTTGATGGCTTTAGAGTAAGAAACTATCAACTATTTAATTAGTAATCATTTGTTGAAATTTAACACTATTTGATTACAAATTCAAAGAACTACGCTGTCTCATTGACATTATTTTAAACTTTGGATATTAAAGCGGTTAAAGTGTTAAGAAAAGTAAATTTGTTATTTGATCGTACAAATTATGTTTAATCAAAACAAATTTTATTTATAAAATATATCATTATAAATTCTAAAAGTCTCTTATGAATATATAACATCATTTAACTAAGTTTATCTTTTGAGAGCTTCTTCAACAACTTCTTTCCAGATGTCAGCAACTTCTGAATCTTCTTTGAAGCACCTACTTCTTTAGATTTCTCTATATTCTGAATATCATTCTCACTAGAACTAAGCCTATCTGCTTCTTCAGAGATTTCATTAGAATATGCTTCACCATGTTGCAAAGGTGCCACGTCTGTCTCATGTTCACAAACACCAGAATTTGCTTTATTTGTAACACATGCAAAGTTATCAGAATTTGTTTGATCAGGGTCTTGAGAACTTGGCTCGTCTGTACCACAGGCAAGGACATTAGGATTTGCTTGAATGTCTTCCTCATTTGTATCACGTGCAAGGTCATTAAAATTTGCTTTAGGGTCTTGAGAATCTGCCTCATTTTTTTCATGTTCAGAGACATCAGAATTTGCCTCATGGTCTTGAAAATTTGCCGTATTTGTATCATGTGCAAAGGCATCATCATCAGAATTTGATTCAAGGTCTTGGAATCTTGCCTCACCCTTATCATCTGCAAAGATATCAGAATTTGCTTCAAGGTGTAGGAAATTTGCATACTCTATATATATAATTTAGGAACACAATTGATCTTGGAATAATATGGGTAAATAACTATTTTCATCCATGAATGTATAGAATGTTAATAAATTTATTTTCAAAAGATGAAAATTCAAATTTATAATTCTTGAAAATGAAAAAAATATGACAAATTAATTCATATGTTAACTTTTATTTATTACTATTAATAAAAAAATTTAGGTGATACATTTAAGGATAAATTTCTCAGCAAGTTACACATCTATGAACGAAAATGACTATTTATTTCAAATATAATTTAATCTTCATCTTCCTCATTTTTTAATTGTTACAAATATAACATTACAAAAAAATACTTAAAAAAACAAGCATAAGTTAGAACAAACATCACAATAAACATAATATTGATTGATAAATATAATTTGTCTCGTGCTTTGAAATTTCTATTCTAACAACATTAGGTGGTGACAAAATTAAATTGGATCTATTATTCTTATAAGGATAAACTTAATAGTTATGCATTTTTCTTTGAGTTATAATTATTAATCAATATTATTCTTATTATTATGTTTGTTTTAATTTATGCTTATTTTTTTGTTTTTTATTTTTTTAAGTATTTATTGTAATGTTATGTTTGCAACGATTAAAAAAAGGATAAATAGAGATTAAATTATATTTTGAATAAATAGTTATTTTTGTTCCTGAATATGTAGAGCGTTGACAAATTTGTCCTTGAATATGCTATATAAACTCTTTCATAAATGATAATAGATGAAAGTTAACAAATGATAAATTTGTCACACTTTCTTCACCTTTGAGGATTAAAATTTGAATTTTCATATTTCAAAAATAAATTTATGAGCGCTCTATACATTTAGAGAGAAAAATAACCATTAATCCAAATAAAAAGGATCAAATTTAAAACAAAAGACTAAAAGTGCATTTTAGTAAGAAGGAAAAAATAAATGACACCATTCACCATAAATTTAAACCAGTTAATCTTTAATGATATAAATTTTATTCTCATTATGTATTAAATATATCTTATTTTTAGTTGATTTTGACTTGAAACTCAACTATATATATATATATATAAAATTTATGAACCAATATTAGAATAAACAAGGATCAAATTAAAAAAAAAGTGTATTTTAGTAAAAAGAAAAAGATATATAACTATCTTTAATAAGTTTACCTTTGAACTTCCGAAGAAAAAATTTCCGGACTTCACATCCACACTTCTTTAGAAAAAGTACTTCTTTAGATTTGGCTATATTCTTTGGAGAAAGAATACTACGAATTTCATTCCACCAATTCTTCTTTGGATCAAGAATCTCACGAGATCTGTGGCTGATAACTGCTCCTTTCGAATCCCCTGATTCAATATCTTTCGAACTTGGCCCCTCTTCACGATCATCTGCTGCATGTTGTGTGGCGGCACGTGCACGCAATTTAAGCAGGGAATCAGAAATGGAACGGTTGTTGACAAGCAAATAACAGAACAATGCCGCAAGTGGAGCTAACTTAAGGTTCATCTTCATCAACGTCACCATGAAGCATCCAACCAAGAAGTTGGTGACGCCAGCATCGAATCCAATTCGAAGTTGCCGCGACAAACTCAAGGCCATCAAGGCAAATGCTCCAATTGAAGTGAGGTTCATAATTTTCCGGAACCTGTTTTCCACTTTCCCTTGTTGGCAACGGTCTTCCCAGAAAGACCACAGATTGGTAAGCGCTAATACCACAAAAACCACATGTCCTTTCAGCATCAAACTCTTCCCGTGTCGTCCCAAGCTCCATTTTTTAACGAAGAGCATGGAGATTGATAAAAGTGAGCTTACCACGCTGTACGCCACGATCTTCTTCGGGCTCCATTCTTTGACCAAGTATAGGAAAGAGGGGCTGAGGGCATAACAGCTAAACCCTACTATGCTTGACCCAAAGCCTGTGAGTTTCCATAGCAAAGGTTTTGATATAGCACTTTGAAAGGATGGGATACTTGTCATTGTTGCAAGGAAAAATAGTAATGCATATGGATAAGAAGAATGAGTGGAATTGGAATAACTCAATGCATTATCAAACATTTTTATTGTTGCTATATCACTGTTATTATTAAAGTTGACTCGAGACTAAAGACTAAAAGAGTCCACTCTATGCATTAACGCGTTAATACATTAACGTGTGATATGTGACAGACCCATGATTGGGCTTTTTGCTCAGTGTGCTAGCTAGCTATAGATGGGAAGTAAATTTGCCTAGTTTGATGTAACTTGTGAAAAACTAATTTTCGTAGATCATGTAATCGGACAACACGATACACTACTAACATAATAATATTTTTGTGATGGATTCACAAGTAGATCAACACATCTGAAGTTAAAACAGAAGTTTAAATATTAATTTATTATATTTATAAGAACTTTGTTTAAATTTAGGTAGATTAATATTTTATTAGTAAAAGAAGTTAAAAAAATATTTAAAATGTTTATGAGAATAACAATAATTTAAATTTACAGAAAATTAAATCAAATAAGAGGATAAATTAAATATGAATTAATTAAAGATAGAAAAGATGAGAAATTCAATAATATTGTAGAAGAAAATTTAGAAGATGAGAACTTAGTCTACCAAAGTTACTCTTTTATGTAATGTTAATGATTTTTCTCTACTTATAATTATTTTAATTTACACCTGCATTTATTAGTATATTGTAACTTTGGTCTCCACATGAAAGAACTTTATTTATCTATTTTCTCTCCTAAATCTCCTTTACAGAACTAAAATAGTAAATTGCATTAAAAATAAAGATGTACAAGAGGCTAAACAAACATCAACATATCCCTAGTGATGACTTTATATTTTGATATTCTTTCTCAGTTATATTAGAAAATCAACAAACGCTACTCCTAAATCTTACTATGCAAATGGATAATCAAGTTGCAAGCAATAATATTAAGTACGGGAAAAGATAATACAAATGTAATATTAATAAATAGATAGGAGGAGAAATGACATCAAAAGTGGTTGGTTGCCAAGTTTTTAACAAATGAAGTTTAGTCTCTCATTGTCATGGAGGTTTTGCAATTGCAAAGAGAGGAATATATCTCGTAAAGGGGGAAAATATAAGAAAGGGAATGGAAGGAAGGAATGACTTCCAATGCTTACTTTTCCTTCTTCTAGTCTTTGTCTTCTAGAAAGAATTGCATTCTCTCATAATTTATGTGTATATTTTTCTCATTCTGTCTTCTTCTTTTATAAGTGCAAATTAGTGGACTCCTTGCACTAAGTCTGTGTTTACTTTCCTTAATTATCCTTTCTTTTCTTAATTAATCTTCTTTCTTAATTAGTTCTAATTTTCCTTGATTATTTATGTTTTTCAGGGCTTTATTTTACTCATTAAGTGATGAGAATCCTGAAACTGGCCAAATACAGGCTAAAGGTCCAAGTGGAGAAGGACAAAGTCCCCAAGTGGAGAAGGATGAAGACCCAGAGGCAAAGACACTATCAAGACTATTAATTGTTGTTGAAGACCCAAACTAATTTGAAGGCCCAAGTTAAATAAGTTTAGTTATAATTATTATTTATTGTAATTTTGGCCCAAACAATTTAGAAGACCCATGTCTATTTTTATCTTTTTGTTCACATACACTATAAGTATTTGTTTTTGTTTTCAATAAAGAAACTTTTGGGCATTTTCATAAAATTAGGTGAGAGTTTCTCTCTAGGTTCCTTGTTGAACCAATTATCAGACTTATCAAGGTAATCCTTGTGGCGTCTACCCTGACTTATCTTCCTTCACTGGAAGTGGCGTCATCCAAATCTCCGTAACCTGTATCAAATGATCCGCTCCTACTCATGTTCACATCATCTAGTATCAGAGCTTCGGCTCTTGATACAGGTTCTATCCTATCCTATTATTTTTCATTGTAATATGTCCAGGTTTGTGTTTTGTTCTTGTTCTGTTATTTGTTTTCTTGTTTGCGTCTTGTTGCATTCTTGTTTGTGTCTTTATTTTGTTCTTGTTCTTGTCACATTTTTTGTTCTTGTTCTTGTTTCTTGTGTCTTTCAGACTTTGTGTAAAAAAAAATCTGTTTGAGTTCTGTTTCAGGTAAAAAAAAAAAAGTTGCAGAAATTTAAAAAAAAAAAGAAAAAAAAGAAAGAAAGAAAGTGGGTGTTTGATCTTTGAACACGAAATTGAGGCAGTTAGAGGATTTTTTTTGGCTGAAAATCGTGTACCAAATCCCCTTATTTGGATTCTCCTTTGAATTCTAAGTGTTTTGATATATAGTGGACCTCAAACGGACAACCGTAGCAAAAGTTATGAGCATTTGAAGTTTACTGGTCATATCTGTTATCTAATTTGTTATCCTATCCGTTATCTTATTTGTTATTATCCAAATTAAATCTAATTTGTTATCCAAATCCAATATAATCTATTATCCAAATCAAATCTAATATATTATCCAAATCAAATCTAATCTTTTATCCAAATCAAATCCAATCTGCTATCCAAATCAAGTCCAAGTTGTTATCCCAAATCAAATCTGTTACTCAGTCTGTGATGATTATATTGTCTTTCCTTTTATTTTATATTACCTTGTGTGTCTAATTTGATCCATCTAGGAACTTAAGAGGGAACACGGGTGGTAAAAGGCAAGAGTGAAAACATCACACAAAAGCCTATATTGAGAGCATCAAACACGAGTGAACTACCATCAAAGAGAGAAACACGTGAGTAGAGTGTGGTGAGGTCCAGAATTTTTTTTTAATTTACTGCAAAATTCTTTGTTCCTTAATCATGGCAGGAGCTGGTGACAATGGTGGTGTATATCATCAACTGGACGGATTTCAGCGCTTATTACTGGACGCGATGACTACACAAATACAACGTTTGTTGAAACGTAACAATGAAGAGCTCTACAGGTGAATAGAAAGACTAGAGCACCAAATGAATCCAAATGCTGGGAGACCTTATGGTGGAAACAGAAGGGTCAATGATGGATCGAACCGAATAGAGGGGCAAGACAGAATTGAGGGAGTAAAACTCAATGTATCCTCTTTTAAAGGCACCGGATGCCTACCTTACCTGGGAGATGAAGATTCAGCATGCATTCTTCTACGATGATTATCCGGAAGAGCAGAAGGTGAAGTTAGCAGCAGCTACATTCTCAAACTATGCCCTTGTTTGGTGGAAGAAAAATGAAAGAGAAATGAAGAGAGAAGGGCGAGAGATAGATACATGGACTGAGATGAGAAGGGTTATGCGAAAGACGTATGTTCCAACTAGCTACAGTAGAACCATGCGACAAAAACTCCAGAGGTTATCCCAGGGAAGTTTGATTGTTGAGGACAAGGAGATGGAGATGGCACTAGTGAAGGCCAACATTGAAAAGGACACCAAAGCAGTGCATGATGGCTTCACCAACAAGATTTCTTTCCAGCACCATGACCAGAAAATTATTCATAAACCTCTATCCCTCAGAGAAGTGTGTGATAACCAAATCAGAAGGAGAGAAAAGAGAGAACACGAGAGAGACAATAGTGAGGCACCACAGAGGAATAGAAAAAGGAAGAGTGATACACTTGAGAGATGGAGTGATACACAAGAGAGAGAGAGCGATAATTATAATCAGTTAACTATTTATGTTTCTCCTAGTGTTCAACCCTTATTGCAGGAATTTAAAGATGTCTTTCCTAAGGAGATTCCTCATGGACAGCCACCTTCAAGAAGCATAGAACATCAAGTTGATCTCTTTCCAGAAGCTTCATTGCCTAACAGGCCAACTTACAATAACAAGCCCCAAGAGACTCAACATAAGCATGCACAAGCCAAAGTTGAGTATGTGAGAAGATTATATGACCAAGTGAAGGTGCAAATTGCAAAGAAGAATGAAAGCTATGCCAAGCAAGCCAACAAGAAAAGGAAGGAAGTGGTACTTAAACACGGTGATGATCCTGGACATTTGAGGGCAAATGTTTTCCAAGAAGGAGGGAATGATGAGAATCCTGAAACTGGTCAAATACAGACTAAAGGCCCAAGTGGAGAAGGACAAAGCCCCCAAGTGGAGAAGGATGAAGGCCCAAAGGCAGAGACATTATCAAGACTATTAATTGTTGCTGAAGGCCCAAACTAATTTGAAGACCCAAGTTAAATAAGTTTTTAGTTATAATTTTTATTTATTGTAATTTTGGCCCAAACAGTTTAGCAGACCCATGTCTATTTTTATCTTTTTGTTTAGATACACTATAAGTATTTGTTTTTGTTTTCAATAAAGAAACTTTTAGGCATTTTCATAAAATTGGGTGAGAGTTTCTCTCTAGGTTCCTTGTTGAACCAATTATCAGACTTATCAAGGTAATCCTTGTGGCATTTACCCTGACTTATCTTCCTTCACTGGAAGTGGCGTCTACCCTGACTTATCCTCCTTCACTGGAAGTAGCGTCATCCAAATCTCCGTAGCCTGTATCAAACGTTCCCCCCGTAAGGTTCACATCACTAAGCTTCATAAATCCATCACTTTTAATATTTTCTGCGCAAAAACTTAAATGATGTTAATTTAACAATTATTTTCTCAAAAAAGAAAAATTAGAAGAGAAAAATTACAAATTCCTCTATAATTTAACCCCTAACATATACTCATAATTAACTGTTATCAATTTCACAACGTAATATCGACTATGGTTCCAAGAAAATTATCGTAAAAAAAGGCAATAACAATGTCGTAATTAAGATGAAATGGACTAATTCGGTTTCGTTAAAATTGTCTTTATTTATTGAGTTCAATGATGGTTTTTAGTAGAAACTATCCCTCTTGGAGAAATCTAATTTCAACTTAAACCTCGTCATCTTTTTTACTCTCGTGTTCATCTTTCTTTGAACCTCTCTATTCTTGTCACTGCCTCTCGTGCCCTTGTCTTTGTGTTTCATCATCTTTGTTTCCCCTCATTGTTATTGTCCTTTGTTCTCGACCTCGTCATTGTATAGATCTATCACATTTGGCTTTTCATCCCAATCAGAGAAAAGTTAGGGTTCACAACTTTCCCTTTTACTTGCAAATCTGAATCGAATAATAATCAATCATTCATCATGTCATTGGCAAAGAAGATCACGTTGAAGATTTTGGACGATAAGGCTTGTGAGGTGGACGAGGCGCTTAAGTCTTAGATGATAAAGCACATGATCAAGGACGACTGCGCTGACAGCGACATCCCTCTACTGAACGTGACGGGGAAGATCCTAACAAAGGTGATTTAGTTCTACAAGAAACATGTCAAGGCCAAAAATCCTGAACACAAACCCTTTGAGGACGATCTAAAGGCTTGAGATGCCGATTTCGTCAAGGTCGACTAGATCATACTCTTCGATCTTATCCTGGTCTGTTCCCTTTTTGATTCAACATTGTTATTGTTGTTGTTCACTACACATGTATTTCTGTTTCTTGGTTTTTATTAAAATACAAATAAAAAGCCTTTTACTACATTTTTTTCTCTTTCAAGATTCTCTTTTTGCTTCTTCTCCATGTCGACTCTTGTTGAACAAGTTTCGTAAAGTAAGAGAAACAATGTAAGCAAGAAGAAGGAGGAGAACTTCAACACCATCGTTGTTGTCGTCGTTGCCATGGAGCTCATAGCTGCCACCAGTACTCTCACAAAGAAACTATCAAATTGCGATGGCTACAACATCTCAAGAAGATCTGCGTACAACGACATTTTTGCCACTCCAATCAAGCTCTGCGCTCCGAGCTTCTCCTTCAGTTCGACAATTGCCACAAGATTTTTTGCACCATCGCTGGAGCCTCGATTCAGATCCTCAAACTTGTATAGCTCAATGATAGAAGAAATAAAAATGATGTTCGGTGCTCCATGTTCAATTTCTTGAATGCCTTTAACGGGTTAAAAAATCTAGGCACTGTTGTGGTGCCTTTCTAGGAGCTTGTTGTTGAGCCAAAGAAGAAAGATAGCTTTAGAACATGGTGAGTTTGTTTCCAGAGTTTTTTTTTTGCATTAGGGTTTTAACTTAATGTGACTTTGGATATTAAGTGTGCATGTGCTTTTGCTTGAAATCCATATTCGATTCGAGAAAGTTTGTTCTTTGAATTTGGTTGTCAGTCATGTGAGTTCTTTTTTAGAGGAGAAAGGAGAAGCTATGTTTTCTTTTGCTCTTTTTATTTATTAGTTAATTATGAATTATTTGTGGTCTGGTTATGCTCTAGAGCAAGTAAGTGGAGAGCAAACTAATAATACATTACTTTTTTCACTTTTTTTTTAAAAAAAAAAAAGAAAGAACAAATCAATGGTCCCTTTCACCATTCCTTTTATTGTACTTTACTAGTGGAGAAGAGATCTTGTAGGTTAAGGTTAATGGGGCTTGATTCACTTCCAAATACCAACTTGGCATCAAACACATACCAACACCACCTCACATTCTGTTCCAAGAAGTAGGTCAATGAACTTTGTTGATTACTTGCTTAAATTTTACACATGTTAACCCAACCAAGTGAAAACCTCAACATCATTCAGAGAGGTTCCTTTATTTCTTTAGCACAAAAAAAAACCATGGACCTTGTTGTGTTCTACTGGGATGATGAGAGTGAAGATCAAGAAATTGTGTCCATTTTTAGGAAACAATAAATGGGGTTGGGAGAATCTATGCAGAGAGAGATGCAGGGGAGCAAGAACAAGGAGATTGCTAATGTAACAAAGGAGAGGAACTACATAGTCTACACTAAGAGAAAGAAGATTTCCAAGTTTGAGAATGAGCCAAGAGTAGTTCTTCCTTTGAAGCATAGTTGAAAGGTTTGAAATGACAATGAAGCCAAAGTTTTGGCACAAGTTTTGTTAGAGTTTTGTGGTCTTAGTCCCACATCACTTGGATTGTTAGAGTTTTGTAGTCTTAGTCTCACATCGCTTGGTTTGTAAAAACTTGTGTCTCATTAGTGTTATATATAGAGACACCTTGCAAGTTTTTATGTGTACAAGTAATAAAAGTGATCCTACTATAGTCGTGGACGTTGGCACATACATTGTGTGTTGAACCACGTTAAAACTTTTATTTTTTCTCTCTTCTCCTTATTTCTCTTTTTTGTTATTGCTCTACCCAATAACTGGTATCAAGAGCTTTTGGTTACTCCACGGGATTTCCTTAGTTTAAAGGAATTAGTTAGAGTCTTCTCAATTTAGAGGAGGTAGTGGAAGCAATGGCATTAGAAAAGGGAAAGGTAAAGATCGAGAAGTTCGATGACAGAGATTTCAGCTTTTGGAAGATGCAGATAGAGGATTATCTATATCAGAAGAAGTTGTATCAACCCTTATCAGGGGTTAAGCCAGACGACATGAAGCAAGAAGAATGGAACTTGCTAGATCGACAAGAGAGGAAAGGTCAGACAAAATTTAAAAGTGGCATTACTTGCTGGAATTTTGACAAGAGAGGTCACTTTAGCAATCAGTGCAAGGCACCAAAGAAGAACAAGTCTCACAAAAACAAGAAGCGCGATGATGATGAATCCACAAATGCAGCAACTGATGAATTTGATGAGGGGCATCACACCACTTTTGGAGATAGAGCTTGAAAGGTAACAAATGGCAATCTCGATGTGGCTCGTGGAAAGAAGCAAGGATCTCTTTACATGATTGTCGATGAGGATATGGTAACAGTTACTGAGGCTGTCAATAATTCAACCATGTGGCATCAAAGACTTGGACACGTGAGTGAAAAAGGAATGAAGCTTATGGCGGCAAAGGGTAAGCTATCAAGCCTTAAGCATGTTGATGTTGGTGTTTGTGAACATTGTATCCTTGGAAAGCAGAAAAATGCCAACTTCTCAAGGGCAGGGAAGACTCCTAAAGTTGAAAAGCTGGAATTGGTTCACACAGATGTTTGGGGGCCAACCCTAGTGAAATCTGTTGGAAACTCACACTATTATGTCACCTTTATCGATGACTCTACCAAAAAGGTATGGGTTTATTTTCTTAAAAATAAATTTCATGTGTTTTTTGTGTTTAAAAGATGAAAAACAGAAGTTGAAAATCAGACAGGTCTAAAGGTTAAAAGTCTGAAATCTGCCAGTGGCTGAGAGTATGATAGTCACGAGTTTAAAGACTTTTGTTTAGAGACTTGTTAACCGTTGGATTGTCCTGAAATTCTGACACAGCCTTTGGGACTCATTTTCGCACCTTTCCATTGTTTAGATTTGCGAAATAATGTTCATAGAGAGAGAAATATTTCTTGCACAAAGACAGTGAAATTAAGGCTCTAATTCATTCTCCTTCTCTCTATTACTTGGAAACCCTAGCATAGTAACTAGAGGAAAAAACTTGAAGAATCTTAGAAAATTGTTAGAGACACTACTATACACACGTGAGTCCGCTTAAAGGTAAGGGATGAGTTTATCCCCATTGGGGTTAAAATGAACTTGTGTAGGGATTCTTAAAAGATCAAATTGTGATTTATTTTGGGGTGTTTATTGTATTTTATCTTTATGATTATAATCACAAGATTTTCATGTTTGACGAGACAATTGATGCATTAATGTGAATTAGGTGATAAAATTGAGTGCTCTTAATTTTTTTGTGTTTTTGAACCTATGATTTTGATATGATTATGTGAAATTATTTGAGGGACTTTACTCTCCATGTTGTGAGAAACATTTCTATATAATTAATTTGTGTTTTGGACAAGATTTACTAGATTAGCACGAGAACACACACACACACACACACACACACACACACACACACACACACACACACACACACACACACACACACACACACACACACACACACACATTTGTGTTATGTAAATATTAATATTGTGTGATATTTATATGATTCATGAGGTGCGATAACAAGTTGCATTAGGATTATAGCATTGTGATTGAGATTGAGTATAAGTGTTTTATTAATACTTAATGTGATATTACTTGTGTTATGAATCATGAATTATGCAATAACTCGACTTGTGTTTATCTTGAGAAAAGTGCTTATATGTGAGGTTTTAAAAGAAAAGTGTATGCTTCCAAGTTATGAACCTTAGGTGTTAAAAGGAATGTGTAATATTCCATGTTAGAAACCTAAGGTTTTAAATTGTAACGCGATGTATTAAACGTGTTTGAAAACAAGTGTGAGATCGTGAGTATTGTATAATTCATTAATAATGTCTTTATGAAAAAAAATTAGGGAATGGACCTTTATCAGGAATGTGAGATCCTAACAGATTCTTCGGAGTCTAGGTCTTGGAGGTAAATACATTCGGTTTGAGTACTTTTTTAAGTCTATGTTGATCCCATGTGATTGGAACATTCTAGCAAAATAAAGTGACCTTGACCGATCACCTTATTATTTCACTTAGTGAAAGTGACCTAACATACTCATTGTGTGACGTGTCTTGTTATGTATTCCTAGCACCCTGATGTTATTTTTCACCAACATAGTATCACATTGCATATAAGATTGAGTCTTAGTTATATGTTATACAGTGTTTGTGTAATGATCATTATGACTTGTTACATGATAATGACTAATGAATTGTGTGAATGTGAGATGTTATGTTGTACTTGAAATGTGTTGGTCTGAATACATGATTAATGTGAAAGTGTGAAATGTAATTTTGTGGTTAAATCCTTGGGGACCATTGATGTTACACAATGAGTGATACAATGATTTGAATTATGCTAAGTTGAACTTGTTATACTTATATTATGTGTGTGTGTGTGTGTGTGTGTGTGCAAGCGCTTTTATTTATCTCTACCTATTTAGGAATGTGATAACTCATTTCATTTGTGTTATTTGTATTTGGATCCTATGATAACCTTGAACTTTGTGTTCATGGGAGCAGATGATTATGTGGATGACTTTAAAGAATATCGTGCTAAAGGACATTGAGACACAATGCTCTGATAAAATGTAACAATGGGGCATGAATTTTTGTATTAATTGCATGAAGTTTTGGGCATGTAATTTTTATCATTTTTGTTTCGCATGCTGAGTTTTTTGTTCATTCCCTGGAGTTTTGAACGACCTTGTTTTGAGTGGAAAATGTTTCCATACCCTTAATTGATAAGTCTTTAACTTGGTGATTAACTTGAATATGAATTTTTTACCTACATGAACTCCTTTATGTTTATTGAATAAAATCATTTTATGTAATTTTTTATTTTCATGTATTTTATTATATAAATATGTATATCAGGGTAGAAGGTATCACAACTGATGTCTATCAATTGTCATTGGTCGACATCGGCCAAAAAACAACCTTAATAAAAATCGATCAAAAAAAATTCTAGTTGACACTAGCAAAAAAATTGTTTCAACCAATATTGGAAAAAAAAACTAGTTAACACCAATAAAAAAAATAGTTATGGCCAATGTCGGCCAAAAACAGTCTCAACTGACTTTGACCCAAAAAAAAATTGGTCAATGTCTACTAAAAAATCCTAGTCAATGTTGATCAAAAAAAGTTTTAGTCGACGTCAATTGAAAAATCCCTAGCGGATGTTAATCAAAGAACATCATCGACTAACATTAACAAAAAAAAAACTCTAGTGACCTCAATCAAAAACAAAATACTTTTGACCGACATCGATCAAAAAATAACTCATGCAGAAATTGGCCTAAAATAACTTAATTAATATTGGCCATAAATATCGTCGATTGATGTCGGACAAAAAATTATTTCAACCAATATTAACTAAAAATTAGTCTCAATCGAAGTCAATCAAAAATAACCTTAGTCACCTTTTGTTTGGGCTACTATTATTATTTTAGAAACTATAAAAAAAGTTAAATATATTATTTAAAAAAATAGGTTTTAAAAAATATATCTTTGTGAAAGATATCCATCCATAAAAAAATATAGTATATTATCAAATGAATTGTATGATATTTATGAAATAATTTTTAATTGAACAAAATGAAATAATAAATTTTTTAATCTAATCCATTAAGATACAAATTAAAGATTAATTCAATTCATCCATTAGTCACACCTCGACACAAAAACAAGTTCTGCGACACCTAACTCTACAGCAGCTAAACTATGGGATAAACTAACGTTCCCCTACATGTCATTGAACAATACGCTACCCAAAGTCACAAACTGTAATTTTTTCAAAAATGCTTATTATGTAAAAGAATTATGTTCTTAAAATAAATAAATTAATTCAAATAAGTATAGGTATACTAAAATGTGTTAGATTTATTTGTACGGTTTAGCATGTGAATGTGATAATAGTTTCTGCTTAAAAATTATTTGTACGGAATGAATAGGAAATGAAAAATAAGTATTGTCATGTAAACTGAACAGAACTGGTCAATTTCACTGAAAAATCCATTATCCATCCTTGCCGTTATAGACTTCCATGTATTTGCTCGTATATCAAAGTAGTTTCTCACTTTAAAAATATTTGTGTGTTGTGTACAAATACTTAGTGATAAATGATAGTAGTATTTTAGATTTGTTGATTGTGAATTCAAAATGATTTATAAATGATTTAAATATTTTTAACTCTTATAATTTAATGTTTATTTTTCATCCTTACAAAATTATTTTTAGCTTTAGTTTTCTGAATTATGTTTATTTTTTAATCTGTTTAGATAATAATAAAATACTATTTAAAGCATTATAAAAATAAAAAATAATAATTAAACATCATTTACAAAAATTAAAAAATATAAGAAAAAAAACTAAATTATAAAAACTAAAAAAATATCTAAACCTTCATAAATGTGGACGGTTGATCTGATTAGAATTTCGGTTTTTGTTGCTAATATTACTGATGTAGTTAATAATTAGCATTTACGTTCATCACCAAACCTGTCACATCATCTGCTACCGTATCAGCTACGCATTCAACGCCAAGTTAAAAAAAAAAAAGTACATTAAATATTTAGCCGACTATTGATAAAGGACCATTAATTTTGGTATATACCTATTTATCTTTTATCCATTCTTTATTCAATATGCTCTATTTTTATCCTACTTTAAATAACATATTTGAAAGAGAGAAAAAAATCCCAGTTTCATATTAAATATGTACCGTATGTGCAAATAATTGGTCATCATGTTCGGAACTATGAGCATTTTAATTTGGTGGCCAGATTCAGTATTCTTGCCATCTGCATATCGTGTAGGCATCTCAAGCAGGTCATAATATGAACTTTCTCCGTGTGGGGTTCGAATTAACAGTGTGATTACTGGACATGGAAAAGGAAAATGGCTGGAAAATGTCAAGATCTCAAGTTCTTGACCAAAAACGAGAAGAACTTGTAGTTGTGGGACATTGTTCTTATCCAAGTTGTGACCCAAGAGTATTGCTTACAGCTCAAGCATACGCGTTCATGTAAAAATTGCATTTTCATGCTTGCATTAAAGAGAAATTTATAATTTGTCATATTTTTGTATCCACTTCAATTAATCTAACCAGCCAAGAATAATGCTTAATTAGCACCCCGCATAAGCCTTAACTAATGGTGTTTTCACTTGCGTTTGATAATTAATTGACGCAAAGTCAAAATAGAAATTGTTCTTAAGTAACCAAAATAAACAAAATGATTGATTGATTAACGGCAACTGTTACCACACAAAAGCATCCCCGGAGAAGATAAAAAAGATCAAGAGAGAAAGGAGTGAATAAATGCATCTATATATAATATGCAAGATTAGACCTCCTCAAGGGCTTAATGAGTCAGCACAATAGCAAATTCGGTTGAGAGTGTCAACAATTTTATTAATGCCATAAGGCCATCACTAATGGTATTGGTGGGAAGGCTAGTCTTCTCTATACAAATCCACTCCGTAAACTGGACTCAACAACACTACAGTCTTGCTGCAACCACTTCTCCTCAAAGCCACAAGATTTCAAAGATATTGAAGTTGTATTCTTTCTTGATTCTCTTCCCATCATCATAAATATTAGTATCTGACACTCTTTTTAATAGTCTCTTTATGTTTGACTGCAATTTATTAAAAATTATCAATTTTGATGAATCTCATTTATCATTTAATTATTTTCTCTCTTAATTTAAATTTGAAATTTATCAAAAATTGATAATTTTTAAAAATTTCAGCACGGAGACAGTGTTAAAAGAGTGAGAGAGTGTTTTAGCATTCCTCTCCCACCATATATTTGCATCTCTCTTCCCAAATCTCTCCCGGGTGCAGACAGAGTCAATAAACTGTCAAATTAAAACCTGCTAATTTTCTAAAAATAAATTTATTCTTACTCACTAGATGAAAATTTTAATTTTAATGAAATTTGGTAACATGCAATCTAGGAGCATTTCATCATTTCACCAAATCAAGTACATGTTCGTAGGATCATATTTTTGTGAAGGAACATGCATGTAACATCTTTTTGTGGAGGAATCTCTACAAAACATGGAGCATGCTTTTGACTAGCCTGATACTATATTACTTGAATCTGATACGGCGAAGCTCCCTTGTTCCATCAGCTAATTGCCTGATTGCAAGGTGCACTCCAGGTTCATCTAGCTCTGTCCACTCTGTCTCCATGAAACTGGCATTGCTCATAGAAGGCTCATATCTAGAAGAGGTGGTTATCCTTGATGCTTCTACAGATGGCCCTGCATGGAAGATTTGGCCACCACCGTGATCCATAGCTTCAGAAGATACCACTACAAAAAAAAATGAATGTATTAATGATAAAAATTGTGCTTTCTTGTGCAGACGTTAGTCTTGAGCATAGAAGAATCTCTTTTCTGTTCAAAGGCAATTATGTACATTGAAAATCTTGAACCGGATATCATTTGTTGAGGAAAAAAACACTTTAATTTGTTGCAAAGTCTTTTTAGTATTCCAAATCTGCAGCCTTAATTACCACATCTGAAGTATTACTCATTTTGGTGCTCATGTGAGTTAATGGAGGAAGGTGTTTATAAACCATCCTTGGCTACAACCTATGAAGCACGGACACTTCAGTTCCTTGTCGTGTCGGAGTCCGATACCGACACGACACCCGTACTACGTTCTATATTTTGAATATTACAGGTGTTCACATGTCTGTGTCCGATGTCCGTGTCGGTGTTGATGCTTCATAGGCTACAACTGCTAAAGAGTCGAGGCTAAGAATTGTTTATAATCACTCTCCTCTCTTAACCCATTGAAACATCTTTTATAGGCCCACATGAACAATAAAGCAGACAAAATCTCGGAAGTGGTGAGTCTAATCTTACAGCAAGCAATATCTCATGTTTGGTGAGTCTAAGCGAACTTTGAAGGCCACACACGTGAGGCCGCAAGGTCCTCTTGCCCTGATACTGGAAAAAATTGGAACTACCAACCTGACTTGTGAGTGATCTGATACTATCTGCTGCTCTTTTGGATTTCCCTGATTCCTTCTTGATTAAACTTTCTCTTTCATCATTAGTGTCACCTTCTAAGACACCAGAATTTGCTTCTAAATCTACATTCTCTCTTTCATTACCAGTATCACCAGGTGCAAAGACATGAGAATTTGCTTCTAAATCTACATTTTCTCTTTCACAACAGCATCACCTGCGAAGACTTGAGTATTTGCTTCCAAATCTACTAAATCTACAGAATCTGCATCTTGATGAAAGAGTAATCCGCAAGCCCGTTTTGTTGGACCACGTGATTGCATATCAAGAAAAGGAACGAATGGATCTAACTTAAAGTTCATCTTCATCAATGTCACTAAGAAAAAGTTAGTGAGACCAACTTTGAATCCAAGTTGGAGTTGTGGCGACAAGCTCACTGCCATCAGTGGAAGTCACGTTCGTCATTTTCCCATAGCTGTTTTCCACTTTCCCTTCTTCACTACGGTCTTCCAGATACGACCAAAGAGATGTAAGCGTTAAGACCACAAAACCAACTTGTGCTTTCAACAACAAACTCCTCCCACGTCCCTGGCTGCATCTTTCAACAAAGAGCATAAAGATACAAAAAAAAGTGTGCTAACAATGCTGTACACGATGAATTACCTCTAGTAGCAAAGCCATTGGATAAACTTATATTTCCGTACATGTCATTGTATTACTGAACAACACGCTACTCTAACTATTAATTTTTTTAAACGCCTCGTATAATGTAAAAAATTATGTTCCTAACTTAAACCGATTCAAATTATATACTAAAATGTGTTGCAAACTTAGAGTTTGTGTTAGGCTGAATGGAGGTGATTCAAGTCCTTTAACATGTGATCTAAGTTTCTACTTAAGAACTATTTGTACGAAATCATAGGAAATGAAAATTAAGAATTGTGATGGAAACTGAACAGAACTCTCCTATATTGATTTCCTTGCCATGTTATAGACCTTCCAAGTATTTGCTCATTCATTTATAAAATAGTTTCTAACAACAATCTTGGGACATCCACTTCTCCTCAAGGCCACAAGACTTCAAAGATATTGAACTTGTATTCTTTCTCGGTTCTCTTTCCACCATTTCTTTGCCCCTCCCTCCCCAAATCCCTTCCGGTTGCAGACAGAGTTGATAAACTGTCAAATCAAAACCTAATAATCTTCTAAAAATAAAGTTATTCTTACTCCCTAGGTGAAAATTTTAATTTTAATGAGATTTGGCAACATGTCAACGACATAATACATCCAATCTAATCTAGGACCATTTCATCATTTCACCAAATTAAGTACATGTTCCCAGGATCATATTTTTGTGGAGGAACATGCCACATCTTTTTGTGGAGGAATCACTACAAAACAAGGAACGTGCTTTTGACTAGCATGATATTATATTACCTGATTCTGCCACGGAGAAGATCCCTTGTTCCATCAGCTAATTGCCTATTTGTAAGTTACACTCCAGGTTCGTCATGCTCTGTCCACTCTGTCTCCATGTCACTGGCATTTCTCATTGATGGCTCATCTCTAGAAGAGGTGGTTGTCCTTGATGCTTCTACATATGACCCTGCATGGAAGTTTTGGCCACCACCAGAAAAGTGTTCTTAAAGCTTACACCAGAAAAATTAGGATTTATTTTGCATTCAAAATATACAATAATAATAAATAGAGAGAAATATAGATTTATGTATTTGAAGCAAAAAAAATAATTCTTCAATAGTCTAGAGACTCTGCATCCACACAAATATCGATTTCTCATGTCAACTCTTTAATGAAATGAAACTCTAAACAACAAATTATCTTTCTATTTTGTCTAAAAGTATAAAGCAAATTATCTTTCTATTTTGTCTAGAAGTATATTTGAATTTTTTTAGGTTGTGTCTGGTTTACTTTGAATGAATGGGGGTAAATGTTTCTCTATTTACAATGTTAGAGACATAGTATGGATTTGGGCCTTCTTCAAAGAAAAAATGAAAGATTTAAAATAATTTTATATCTTTATGTTTATAAAAATAAATATTATCTCATATATTTTATCTTAAGAATTCATGATATAAAGATAATTCACAGATAATCACATGATCATTAATCACATTTAATACGTAGTAATATGATATATTATTCATATTTTATGGATAACTTTCACATTTATAAAATAATACTCCCTTTCTTATATCAATTATATTCTTGGTGCTAACAAAAAATATAATAATATTCCACTAAAATATTTATTTGATTAAATTAAATCCTCTAATTTAATTATCAAGTAAATTATTTTCTTTTACGAAGATTGGAACACTCGTCTATGTGACCTATAGGTTCAATATTAAAACAGTAGTAAATTAATCATAATCAAGATAGGCATCTAACAACACCTCTAGCAACACTATCAACTTTTCATAAAATGATGGAAACCTAATTTTATCTCTTCACAAAAGATCAAATTTCTTATAATGAATTGTCTAATTATTGGAGCTATGGTAATAATAATAATAATAAAAACAAACTGAGCAATGAATTTGTAAGTAGGACAAAAATTATGGATAAGGAATTGATTTCTCTGGATATATTAGAAAACCGAATTTGATTGTCTAATGATGAAACTAAAATAAAATATTTAACTAAAATATATGATTATTTCCTGAACGGACGCTTTCATGGACAAATTGAAAATGTTTTTTCAACCTCAGTCCAATATAATAAAAAATGACAAAAAAAAATACCATTTTGATAAATAAAATTCATGGTATCCTTATTTCTAATAATACTTATTAAAAATAATAGTAATTATCCAGAACTAGGAAAAAAAAATATTTGATAGAAAATCGCTCAAGGTTAACTCTAAAGTATAATATTATTATCAAACTCTAGTAAGCTAACATATTTAATTAATAAATGGCTTAAGAAAGTCTTTTCTTCTTTCATTCTGGTGTCATTGTGGTCTAGATCTTAATTCTATCATAGAACTCAAACTCATTACCTAAAATTGATGGATTCATTCTTAATTAATAATTAATTTTACAAATATTTAATCATATCCAATATTCATTCAACTAATGTCCTAAGGCATTAGGTGTCTAAAATTAAAATATAACAAATAACTTTTTAATTACTATGATAATCTCATGTCAAAGAAAATTATTATATTTTTTCTTGAGAACTTCCTATTGACATGTCAAGGTAATATTAACTATTAAGAATTTTCAATTAAGTCAGTTCAATGATGACATCCATATATATATCAAGAATAATTTTTTACTAAAATTGATAACATGATGAATGGGATGTTGAGGGATAATGTGTTAAGGGATAAATTTTAGTGACAAAAATTGCTTTCCTATCCAGATGTCAATCTTGAGTAAGAAGAATCTCTTTCCTGTTCAAAGGAAATAATGTGCATTGAAAAATCTTGAACCCGTTATCGTTTGTTGACAGAAAATAAGCTTTGATTTGTGGCAAAGTCTTCTCAAGATAGTGATAAACATGGAGGTAAGTGTTATTACCGTTTTCTTTCCATACAAATTAACAAGGTCCATGAAATGGAGTGTTAACATCATATAGGTGTAAAAGTTTAGAATACCTCATCCTCTATCTGGACGTTATAAAGCTCCATGATTCTCTGTCATAATTCTCAGCCCACCATTAGCGAGCTTGCCACTCGTTGAACATATCTCTCGGCTTCAAATTTAAATGCTAAGTATTGTCAGTCTTTCAGCTTCGAATTGCAGGTTGTTCTTCGTTGCCATTGACTTTACATATTGGCATCAATGCATCAAATAAACAGGAAGGATGCAACCTGTGACTGTGAGTGGTGTATCAATTTTAGTAATGTTAGTAATCAGTTTTCACCATTAGATAATAAAACAAAATAAATAAATGAATTCTTAGAATGTTTGTCCAAACAACCGTTATTTCAGTCTTAAAAAAGACTGATTTTCTGTAGCTTGCAGTATCTCGTCTCTTGACATATCAGATTGCAAAGCATGATTCCATAGCTTAATTATACCATCAGCGTAGTTTAGATGCAATTTGATCCACAATGTTTTTGATGGATTTATTGTGGATGGATACAGAATAAATGGATTAATTTTTCACTCTTAGCCGACATTAGTCAAAACATTTCCCTAGCTAACAATCGATCAAAAAATCTCAGCTGACGTGTCAAAAAATAAAAAATAATCTTAACTGACATCGACCAAAAAAGTTCTAACCGGCACCAACAAAAAAAACTATCCGAGTCATCGTCAGCAAAAAAATAGTTATGGTCAATGTCATCCAAAAAATAGCCTCAGCTAATGACGACCAAAAAACCTACTCAACTTCAATCAAAAAATAGTCTTAATCAATTTCCACCGGAAAAACCTAGCTAATGTCAATCAAGAAACATCATTAGCGGACATTAACAAGAAAACCTAATCGACCTCAACCAAAAAAATATTTTTGGTCAACATCAGCTGAAAAATAGTCTAAACTTATGTCAACCGAAAAAACTTAGTCAATGTTAACAAAAAAACATCATCAGTCGACGATGGTTGAAAAATAATCTTTGCCGATGTCAGTCAAAAATTAACCTCGATTAAGATCATTTGAAAACAACATCAGTCGCCTTTTGTTTGGACTATTATTATTTTAAAAAATATTGTGAATTTTTTAAAATATATTATTTCTAAACTAAAAATAATTAAGTTTTAAATTTTTTTTTGGTGGATTGGATGGATATTCATTTATAAAAAAATGTTAATGGATGAATTGAATAGATTTTTTATCAAATGAATCAAATTCATTAAATAATTGGTAATGAATCAAAAGGGATTGTATTGATCCGATTCATTAGGACACACATTAGAATTGATCTAATTCATCTATTTATCACCCCTAGACGCAAAAACAAGTTTTGCGCCAACTAGCTCTAGTAGCTAAACTATGGGATAAACTTACATTCCCCTGTATGCCATTGAACAACACTTACTCAAAGTCTCAAACTATAATTTTTTTAAAAATATTATGTAAAAAATTATGTTCTTAACATAAACTAATTAATTCAAATAGGTAAAGGTATACTAAAATGTGTTACGATTTGCGTTAGGCTGAATGGAGGTGATTCAAGTCCTTTAACATGTGAATGTGATTTAACTTTCTACTTAAGAATTATTTGTACGGAATGATAGGAAATGAAAAATAAGTATTGTTATGAAAACTGAACAGAACTGGTCAATTTCACTGAAAAATCCATCCGTATTGTTCCCTATATTGATTTCCTTGCCGTGTTATAGACCTTCCATGTATTTGCTCATATATGAAAGTAGTTTCTGACGACATTAAAAATATTCGTGAGTTGTGTACAAATATTCACTGATGCATGATACAAGTATTTTAGATTTGTTGATTGAGAATTCAAAATGATTTATAAATCTTAGGCTAGGAGCGTGTGTTGGACAAGATTGAGAATTTGAGAATCAAGTTCTCCGATTGCTTGCCTTGGTCTTTGACTCTTTGAGAATTATAAATTACTAAATTAGTCCTAAATAAACGACTCATCATGCATGAAGGATGTATATGAACTAACAGCTGGAATACTTGCCTCTGCGCTGTTATGATATTTTACACAATCTATCAAATTCTGACTTCTAAGTCATATTTAAAATTATGCAGATAGTTTCAAATATTACAAATTAAACTCCTTTTTTGTTTTGCTTATGGCATAGAGTTGAAAATAAGAGTATAAATTGGTAGAAATGAACCAATTTTTCTGACTGGATTCCCTCTGTGACAAGTTTTTCCCTCATAAAAAAGCACTCAATTAAGGTTAAAACAAGAGTGAAAATGTAGGTAGGTTGAAAATAAGAAGAATGTGTTTGTCTTTTTGTTCACCTTTGGCTTAGATATGGAAGTATGGAGAGGATATTTGTTCAGTATTGTGTTTTCACTTGTTCAAAGTAAGAAGCTGAAATTAATTGTATCTTACCTTTTCTAGTCTTTCTTTATGAAGCATCTTGCGAATACTGAAATATCAGCATTCTACTCAGTTTCCACTCCCTCGTCATTTTCGATCACTCGCCATATGCATGATCAATACTAATTATTCTACAAGACGTCTTTTCCCAATTGACTCTGAAATGTTTCAGCGCCGTTAGTCCTAGCAAGCTGATAAGTAATTACCAAATTTCTGACACATTTTTCTTCAGTTTCACAGAATTCCACCTTGATACCATCCATTCTTTGAAAATGTCAATTTAAAGCAGCTCTGACAGATTTAAATGATATCGTATGTTAATAAAGATTGATGGAAATAAATTAAATGATCTCGTATGTTAAAATCGATGTTAACCGTGCGATGTTAAATCTATAAATTCTAGTAGTGGCATGTACAACCAAGATACTTGAATATGAAAAAACTATATTTTTTCATTGGCCATCGTACTTTTAATTTATTCAAAAATGTATGATAACTACCTTGTTTTCCAAGTTTTCTAATTTGTTTATTTCGGTTTGAATTTGTATGCAAATGAAAATTGGACTGATGCAGGTAATGAAGGGCAACTTCAAAGACTTTTGACAGATAAGCCGATGTTTTTTATATCTGTTGAATGACACTCTTGAAACCCGAAGTATGTGCAGAAAATTTCCAAACAATGTGAAAAATTGAAAATACGTATTTTGTTAAATTTGAGATTATTTCATGATCCTTTTTCTCTGTGGAGTATAGTATAGTATACGGTTTTTGTGAGTGTCAGAATAAAATCATTTTTGCGTTCAGGAATTCTTCCCAATTCCATCATAAAGATTTTGGATATGTTGCACCCAATAATTGAAAATTTGAGACTCGTTTGACATCATCGATTTATTGCCTTCCTGATGATGACAACTATGCCTATGTCGTAGATCATCTCGCGAAGCCTTCTTATTTCTGTCTACATGCAGACATCAACCATGTTGGTTCTAGCAGAATGGGATAATCCCACAATGTGGTTAACCAAAGTTCGAATCGCTACATGTCATTAGTGAACACAATTATCTCTAAATTAAGGATGATAGCTTTTGGAGGGAAAAAAATATCTACAGATTGACAGATGAGAAAACAACATGGCATGTGGGAATAATAGGACTTTCAACTTTGTAATCTCTTTTAGGAGATGTTACACCTAGCTAATTACTATATATATTATAGGGTCCATTATTGATTATGGGTATGGTGCTTCTTTGTGCCCCCGTAGAAAAGTGCACAATGCAAAATGCATAGTCAAGTGTAACTTTTGAAACACTCTTATTTGAGTAACCCAAAGTGGCCAAAGTGGAATATCTTGCAATTCCCACACACTCCCTTTCTAATATTTTGGTGTTGAGTGGGATTTTCAGTAACCAGTAACTCTGATTCAAAACCCACCTTATAAGGACCAGATTACTTATGGTCCCAGATGAATATGAATATATACCGAAATTCCGGTTTGATTATGAGTTTACTCTTTGGCTTTTATTTTATTTTTTTTATCTACCTGGCAGCCAATTTGGAAGTGTATGCAGTCCTAGCTCCAATTATAGTGTTGATTCGTGATCAATTATTGCTTTTAACTTTTAACTTTTTTCGGATATATTGTCTTACCTACTGATACGAAAATTCCATCCGAAATGTATTATTATTTTATGGAATCACTTATTTGTGTAGTTTACTTACCTGCTTGGTTAATTTCACCTGGTTGAAAAAGAAGGAGATTGATAATGAATCGTGGTAATAGCCAGGAAATTATATCTCTAGCTATCAAATTGCCACTTGCAATACATACACAACCTCAACAATCCAAAAATGTTGCATCACAATACGTACTCATACTTTGTCCATCAACTCGAAATGAATTGAAAGGGCGATAAACATGTGATGAAATTTAAATTAAAAATATTTCAATAAATTTTCAACTTTTTATTCGTGCACAACTCGTGATTTCTATACTCATATTCAATTAACGTGTGTGCCGTCACTACTATAAATGTGATATCTAGCAATATTTTTTTTAATCTAACACATAATAATAAAAATATTACTTAATTTTTTTAAAAAAATGTATTTAAAAACTTGTTTATCTAGTAATATCTTTTTATCTAACACTTAATACATTTAAAAAATATTATAAAATTATAAATAAATATTACTAATATGATTTATAATATATATCAAATAATGTGATGTATAATCTATATTATTAAAGTCATTTTATAATATTTTTAAGCTTTAACAACATAAATTATACACAATTTTTTATAAAATATCATAAAACATATTATTAACATGTATTCATAATTTGACAATATTTTTTTAATGTGATCAAAAAAATTTAATAATATTTTTATTAAGTGTTAGATAAAAAAAAATGTTATTAGAAATCATATAAGCTACGATGACTAATAAAATCAGAGTGGATCGTTGTTTTCGTCCACAACGTGTCTTAGCTGTAATGCTGGTTGTGCAGACATCCTACATGCAATCATGCATTATATGCGACTGCATCACAGTTCATAATGTTTGGTTGCGCCTTCTAAAGTCACAGGTTTGACTCTTTTTCTTCTTGGCATTCAAACTCACGATCAATCATAAACCATTTAGAACTAATCATTCACAAACCATAATCTACGAACATGTATATATGGCCATAAACAAATTAATTTTGAGATGTGTAAATTCACACTATCCACTTATCCGCGTGGTGTGTAAGTTTCTAATATAACATTACCTTTCCAATAATAATTTAAAACAATAAAATTAATAAGTTTTTTTAATGAGAATAACTCAGTCACTCACAGCATGAAAAATGAGACAAAAGATGACCTAGCATTAGCAAGCAAAAATATTTACAATGAAAAGGATAGAGGTTCTAAACCACCTAATACAAAGTCAAAGGATAAAGTACTACGACGAGTAGTCTAAATGATCAAGTCAAATAAAACATGTTTTAATAAATAATAAATTAATTTAGAAAGATGTTAACCTTTTTTATACATCAACATTGTCATTACATATACCCGTATAGTGCATGTAACAAGTTGTGAAATTATTGAAATTTAACAAAATGAGACATCAATACTTGATAATAAAGGTGTAAAACCTTTTGATCTCCTTTATTTCATAAATGAAAAACCTCAGGGTACAAAGAAAAATAAAGGTAACAATTTCTCTAATTTTGTGTAGCCTGTTCAAACTATCGTAAACGTATACTTAATAATTCTGACCTCCCTAGTGCTATTAAAAAGTGTATAAGATCATGTACAAAACATCCTATTTCAAATTTTGTGTCATATGGCAATTATTCCTTTCCTTTCGGGCTTTTACTAGCTATAAAACTACCAAAAAAAAAAGAAAAGAAGAAGATCAAAAGATATACGGACTGCCTTAAGGGTTTGTGAGTGGAAGGAATTAATTTGTCTAAGAAGAGATGAGAGCCTTTTCAAGAAGAAAAATAATACTTTTCATCTACAAAAATAAATTCAACTTAACACTGGGTGAAAATTATTGAAAATCGACTCAAGGAATTCGAAATTAATATTAAGAGTCTAAAGCTATGAGAAACTAATTTAACTTTGCATCTATCAATAGATCCATTTGTTTTATACGATGATAATTAATGACCCTAGCTATATAGTTGCATTTCCTCTAGCCAAGTCCTCTTTTGGCCGAGTCTAGTTTTTTTGGAGGGGTTCTCATATCCTTCAAGACAACTTCTTTCCGCTCGCGAGCAGTTTGTCTATCATTTGGAATTTTTAATTTTGCCAATATTGAAGTAAAAGCCCAAAAATAAAGAAATAAGTTTTCATATGACACAAGATTTGAAGTAGGAAGTTCTGTTCATGATCTTATTACACCTTTTCTGATATTTTCAACTCCCGATATTATTATTATTATTATTATTATTATTATTATTATTATTATTATTATTATTATTATTATTATTTTTTATAAGTAATATTAATTACATATATAATTAATGTCAGTTAACTAATATAATTAATTAATTGAATTCATTAATTATATATAATCAATGTTAATTATTATATATGAACTAATTATATTAAATTTAAATGGGAAAAATATATATTTGGAAGTCAAATTTAAAAAGTATTAATTTCGTACTAATAAAAAAATTATATTAATTTGGTCTCTATAAAAATAAAACATATTTTTATTATTTTTCAATGGTAATTCCGATGGACAATCCCACACTAGAACTCATTGTTCTTTCATCTTTTTCCTTAATCTCATCATAAAGTGTAGAAAAATCGTTCAGGAAACAACAAAAAATTATAATTTTTTGGGGTGCACCAAAAATTATTTAATTCATTTGGGGGATAAATGTCATAAATTGTTTAATTCATTTCTAATCAAATTACATGTGTAAATTTGTTAGCCATGATAAATTAGAGTTTAATAAAATTATCATTGAGGACCAACCAAAATATATTTTATTTTTACATGAATCAAATTAATATAAAAAATTATATGAGAACAAAATTAATACTTTTCAAATTTTACATGAATCCAAGTATATTTTACCCAATTAAAATTAATATAATATTAATGTCAACAATATAATTATGAAATATATCATCACTTAATATTTTTAAAATTATTTTGAATAATTAATTAATATTAACCTATAAATAAAGAAAAATACTAACAACACATTCTTTTGAACATACTTTTTATTATTGGTTTAAATTTATTTAAAAAACACAAAAAAAAATTGAATCGCACCTCTTAATGAAGCTTAGTCATAGTTTATAGTTGTTAATAAATTTTAACCATTATATAAAAACAAATAGATTTACTATTTTTTGCTGCTAAACTTTTTCAAATTTTTGTTTTTAGTTCCTAATTTAAATTTTGACCACTTAATTTTTCTGAGTTGTCACTTTTAATTCAGATTAGTAATATTGTTAATTGATAACATAGTAATAGCTTTGACTTCCCACAGACTTGCCACATCACAAAGAATATAATGGAGTAGACATGTGTAATTTTTCTAATAAAATATGTTTTTAATTATTTATTAAGTAGTCTAATATCATTAACTATTTTATTATATTATCCCATCCGTTGTTATTTGATAACAAAAACTAAAAACTAAAAGTGATAAAAAAAAATTAAAAACTTTAACTAGTCAAAATTTAGATCAGGAACTAAAAATAGAGATTTGAAAAAATTTAAGGACAAAAAAGATAATAAATCCTAAAAACTATTAAAGCTTTAGAAATAATGTAATAAAAAAAACATCAAATCTTAAAAAGAAATGTGTAGCTTTTTTTATGTAATAGAAAGTGTGTTATTAATGTTACTATGAAATAAACGGTTAATAAAGTATAAATACTCTCATATATTATACATTATATCAACACTAATTATTTTTTTTTAAAAAAAAATGTGTCTTATCACGTCGTATCATTTATTACATTTATACTTCTTTCTCTTTATCTCTCTAAATGTCTATCAAAATTTGGTGTCCCATTAATACCTTTCTAAATACATAATCCATGAGTTGCTTCTACCTTCTAGCATTAAGTACCAACCGATCGTAGAGAATAAAGTTGGAAGACCACAGATTAAAAAGAAGAGAAGACATTACAACAAACAAGCATGGGTTAAAAAAGAAGGAAAGACAATAAAACAAGCATATTTAAAAGAAGGAAAGGATAATCCTTGGCACTTTTTTTAGCACTTTGGTCACGCGTATGATATACATAGAGAAGGAGTGAGATACTTTACGCGTCTCATGACCCAACCCCCAAAATATCCAAGTGGGATATTTACTTTAGATTTTAGAACACCAATTACTCCGCAAACAATTGTGCTGTGTCGGGTCTAATGACTAATGTAAGTTCTGCGTGAGAAAGACACAATCGTCACTAATATCGCCACCTATTTCTAGATCTCACAAAACTTCATGAATACCATACTCTTGCAACATTTTCACCTTTCAAATCAAATACAGAATTCTTAAAATAAAACTAAAAAGATTCTCAGAATCTATAATTACGTGAGAATAAACAATTTGCCGTGTAGTATAAAAATTTGGTGCAGTAAAGACTCTAATACATTTTCATAAATGAACACGATTTATTAGACTAATGAGAGTCGTATATGATAAATAAAATTAGCCTTTTGATCTAATGAAAAAATAAGATTATCTAAGTTTAATTCGGAGAATAATGTGTGCTTCTCATTGATTAATAGAATAACAAAATTACCATTCCAGAACTACATCACTAGTATTAGAGCACAAGACAAACACAAAACGCATCTTATTGAAAAGGAAAGTGGCATACATCTTCGTCATCATCAGAAATCCTTAAGCAACTTGCGAACCTGTTCCAGAGTCACGAACAGCACAACAGTGAACGGTCCCTGCCTTGAGATCGTAGGAATAAAACCCTTATAAAGCGCCATGGGACCCTCCGCGCGCACCGTCTTCAGAGCACAATCCAACGCGCCGGCGTACGGCGGCGCCTCCCCGGGCTCCACCCTCATGTTCATCACCCTGGTCTTGATCACGTCGATGGGGTTGGACGCCACCGCCGCCACGAACCCCGCCGCGAAGCTCGCCGTGACGTGGGTCCCGAGGCCGTCGCGCATCACGCCGTTCTCGAGAATCATTTCTTTGAACTGGTCGTAGGAAGCCAGCTGCGACGCCGTCACGAGCATGGCGCGGTTCACCGTAAGCGATGAGCCTCTCCACAGGCTAGTGACGCCCTCTTGCTTCGCCATTCGCGTGATGGCGTCCACAACGGACTTGTAGTTGCGCCGCTGCGCCGGAGGGAGGCGCCCGTCGGCCTGCATTCGGACCATCGCCACGTCGGCGGGGTTTCCCACGGCGGCGCCGATGCCGCCGGCGATGAGCCCGGCCTCGATCTTTTTTCCGAGCGGCATGGTGCCGGTGACGGAGTCGGTCCACTTGGTCTTGAGCACGTCGTAGAGGCCCATGCGGGTGGTGGAGTAGAGCGTCTGGCGGAGGACGGTGGCGGAGACGCCGGAGAACAAGGCGGCGAGGCCCTCTTGCTGGACGAGGCGAACCCCAACCGAGATGGGGCCCACGCGGGGCGGCGGAACTGCAGCTGCCACGTGTAGGGTCGAACCGGTTTGGAAGGCGAGTGCGGGTCGGAGATTTTGAACCGGTTTGGGCAAATTGTTTTCACCCTGGAGCTGCATGCGGACCTTGATGAGATCAAGTGGGTGTGTGGAACATCCTGCGATGATGGAAGCGATGCCTCCTTCAACAAAACCTTTGACGCCCATGATGCTGTGTGAATGAGAAAGAATGGGATATATGAGATGCAGGAAAGAGGTAACTAATGGGACCAATTGGAGCTAGGGTTCATCTCACTGGAGACCAGGAGATGAGAGTGAAGGCCGCAGGCTATGGAAGAAGAGTGAGGAATCGTGGGCCTTTGAGACATATGCTGAAAAAACGATGTGTTTTGGTTATGGTCTGGGAAATGAGAAGGGGAATTTATACTTGTGAAAAACGCGATTACGGGCCGCACCAACTTGTGGAATGGAAAGGTCACGTTGGCTTATTAATTCACGCGGTTATAGGGAAGGGACCTTGCCTCCTTCTTTTCTGGAACAACACCTACCGGTTAGGTCCACTCTATGCTTTAAAATATGTATCAAATCAAACTATTTTATTTTTGTTTAGATTTTTTATTTACGAATAAGTTTTTTGGATAATTCATTTGTCGTTTGTTAGATTTGATAGGAGTTTTATATGATTGAGGAATGTGGTGTGTTTTTTGTGTTATTTTTTTTATTGGTTTACAATGATAAATTAATAAATGTTTTGTGTGCTCCATATTTGTATGGATTTTTCTTTTAACCAGTATCTTTCTGTTCAAGAATTATCGGTATTGAATATCACCATTCTCTGGTAGGATGTATAGAATATAATAAGACTAGAGGGCAAACAAAGTAATATATATATAAACTTCATTTCATTTTTATAAATTAAGTTATTTATTATTTGAAACAAATCTCCAAATTCTAAACTATCTGTTATCCAAAATTATCTTTTATATATGTAAATATATATATATTCTCAAATTATCTAATTCATCAATAGTATAAAAAATGATTAATTTAGTTGATAATAATAAATTTATTTTAAATTTATAACTTTTTTTAAATTATACTTATAATTAATATTTTTTATCTTTTAATTGTTTGTTAATACATTTTCTTTTTTTTAATTAAGAATATTTTAATCTAAAAATAATTAATACAAGAAACATCCTAAATTGAATTTTATAAATAAAAAACAACATCATTTCAAATTTTAATCTTATAAATAGAAACAAATAGAACATCTTATAAAAGAGCTAGATTATGAAACAAGTAGATAAATAAATATTTGAAACATCAAATATATATTTAACCAATATATGAGTATTAATTAGGAAAACACTTTCTAGCATACACCCATCTGAATACATTTTTTTTAATTGATTGTATTTTATTAAAATTTACAAAATTAAGAAAGAGAATCATTAAATTTGATATAAGACTCATAAACTTTTATCATTTTTAATATTAGTAAATTTCAACCAATAAGAGAGAATATGTTAAAACAATGCACTTGAGAGTGTGTTTTTAATATTTCTCTTAACAAACATATAATTGATCTAAGTGAAATTAGGTTAAAATTCTTTAAACAAAGTTTAGAATTCAAGTCTTCTAAATAAAAAAAAAATGTGATAGAAAAAAGAGATTGACTAAAGGTAATTAGACTTTTCAATAAAAAATAATTATCATAAAAATTAGTTGACTATTTCATATCAATAACATGATAATAAAATATATATAGAAGTCGCACAAATTATATATATATATATAGACTTGCAAATCTATTAACACATCACACTTTTTAATAAAAAAAAAAAGGTAAATAAAAGGTAAATAAATTATGTGTCAAAAATTTTACAAGTCAAACCTTTTAAAAATAGTTTATTGAAGTGACCCAAATGAGTCATTAAGCCAACAAGCAAATTATCCTAAGGATGATGTCATATTCGTTACAAGCATAAGAAATTAAATATCCTTCTATCTCCCAATTTCTGCAGCTAATTAAAAAAAATCCAAAGTAATACACAAAGAATAATTAGGAGAAAAAGACAGACGATGAACAAATGAAGATAAAGTAGAGAGAGACCAAAGAGAGATTGAAGAGAATTGAGTTGAAGAGGATCTTAGTCTCCAAGTTTAACGATATTCACAATAGTTGAAAAATTAAATGCTCGTTTTATTACCGTATGTTGCATCAAAATTATGTGTTAGTAATAAAAAAATTATAACTATAATTACTAAGATTTCTGACTTTTCGATCGAAGTTCGAGAAAATTTAAAACTCTTTATTCTTTTATAGAATTTGCATTATGTGAAAATTAAATTATTCTCGTAAACTCAACATGTTATTAATAAAAAAAAAATTCTCTATGTTGCCCCAAGGGTGTGTGTGTCTCTCTCCTACGTGGGCCATCCAGCAAATGAACAGGATTGTCAACTAAGTTAAGCTCATTAGGTGTTAGTAAAAAAAATTAAGTATAAAAAACTAAGAGTTATATTCATTTTTCATTCTCAATTACTCTTGAATTAACGCTTTGTTACTACTACAATTTTGGAGTTGACCATTTAAAGTCAACAATGATGACTTATAAATTAGTGCCTGATTAATGTAGTATCAAAATAAAGTTGAATCGAGTTAATTTAAAAAAATTAAGGAAAAAAATACTAACGTATGCTTTTCGTTGAAAAATATAGAGATTTTTTTTTTGGTAAAATCTAATTAATATTACACTGACTGAACTCAACTTGTTCCGTGATCGATAACAAAAATAAAAAAAAAATGTTGCAATATAGATCACCATTCACGCTTGTTTAAAAATCTTGATCAATTTTACGATTGACTTCATTTTTAATTATGCTATCTACTTTAACATCATTTAGTATTATACCGGCTCGAACAAATTACCTCTAGTAAAAAAAAACATTCTAGACAAAAACGATAATAGTAATATACTGCTTTTTTTAGAAGTAATGGTTACATAAAGAATAGCTACTGAGTTTTTATTTTATTTTTTTGGGAGGAGTTTTTCTTTTTCTTATAAACAATATCAAATATAATTTTACAAAAATTTCATGATAAATAAAATGAGAGTTTTAACAACAACAAAAAATGCATAACAGGAGTTTTTAAATAAACTAATGTTAATAATTTATCTTTATTTTTTTCCTTCTTTATTCTAAATCTTTGTTTTAATTTCTTTATTCTAAATCTTAAATCAAACAAAAAAAAAATAAACAACATACTACCTCAAAATTGGATCAGCAGGAAGTGAAAAACTGATTTTATTTTTTTAATTCAACTAAGTGAAAAAACTGACCAAATAACTGTCTAATAGTCGTATTAAGTTAAGAAAGGCTCGTTTAAGAATTGTTAATATTTAATCGCTTATTACTGGTTGTTTCATTTTACAAGGATTTATAATATAATTATTTTCTATTAATTTAAAGCTTGCATTAATTTATCATAAGTTTATGTAAATTATTAATTAGCATATTATATAAGAGGTCAGCTATCTCATTTTTTATTTTATTTTTTAAAATAATTATTTTAATAAACTGTGCATTTATTGCATTTAAAAAAAATTAAAGCTATAACTTATTAAATTGAAACAAGTTGATCAATATATATGTTAGCAAATTATATCTTTCATGTTTTCTTAGAAAGATAAAGTTATAACTAGTTAATATTTTTTATTTAATTACTTATTTGATTCTTATACTATAAAAAAAATATCTTTTAATTCTTATATTTAAAATATCATATTTCTAATTTTTCTAGTTCCTCGACTAAAAGTAAATTTTTTGCTACTATAAAAACTAAATATATAATTAAATATTTTTGGGTGAAATAGGGTATCTCTTAATTGAAAATCAAAAGTCTAATACTCCAATATATTAAGATCTATTTAAGGAATTGACATTTAGTAACTTATGTTTTTGATACACATGACCCAAGAACTAAACTCATAATAATATATTTAAAGAATAAGATTATTTATTAATCATGTCATATGATGAAATATTTTTCTTTTATAAAACAAGTAAGCATGTATTAATGAATTTGATTACATGTCATTAAAAATATTTTTATTTGTTACAATTTTTTTTTTTACAATTTATTATTGTTTATTGATTATTATTAGACTCATAAATTATAATCTAATAGTAGTATCTTGCTCAGTCTAATAACCAGTTTGATTTTTAAAAGTCACAGCATGTAATAACACGTTAATTAGTTCAGCCAACATCCGGGAGGTGGCAATGAATTCACAAGGGTGGACTTTGGAAAATAACCTAAATATAATATCCATCCAACATAAATGCCATCTACTTCAACGTTAACCAGTAACCACTTGCATAAAAGAGAGAATTAGTAAGCAGAATTGAAAAAGAGAGGCACCCTGACGAAGAGTCCAATGACCAATGGTTAAAGGCGTCCATTGAAGAGAACCAAATGCCATTCTAGATTCTTGACTATGCCAATTTGCCCTCTTCAAATATGAACCAAAAATGGATTTAATCAACGTACGTTACATACACTTAGAATAAAGTGTTTTTAGTGTCAATTATTTATGAACTATTGTATTCTTCTAAGCTATTGATTTCTATTATATTTAACATGTTATTTAATTAATTATTAATAGTATAGAAATTTTATTTTCAACAATATATCAAAATTAAACTTAGCAAAAAGTTCCTCCTTATACATGCCTTGTGACCTTCCATGTGTCCTAGATGCTGGGAAGGATTGGTTCAGATGATGACTACAATACAGCCACAGTTGCAACCAGTAGTTTGTCTCAAAGAATAAGAATATTGTGTAAAAAAAATAATTGGAATATATACACATTAGTGATTATAAGAATTTTTTAAAATAAAATATTCATATCAAATTGAATAGGAAAATGCTATTCAACTAACTATTTAAAAGCAATTATTGCATGGTATGAATGATTCATGAAATGAAAAAGAAAAAATAGAAGGATTTAGGTCAGAGGTGGTGTCCGGGGCCGGCAAGAGGGAAAGACGAAACTCGACCTTCCCCAGTTCGCAACTAACCATTGTGGGCCCTACTTTGGAAATTTCTTCCAAAATTTAAATTGCAAAATCCAAAAAAGAAGAAAAAAAAAAGAGTGTCGTCGCCTGAGAGATTCGAACTCTCGCGGGGAAACCCCATGTACTTAGCAGGCACACGCCTTAACCACTCGGCCAAAGCGACAACTTGCTTCCTCTTCTTTAAATATATTAATTGTACTTACTTAAGATTTTTTGTTTTCGCGACAGAAAAATGTTGTTTCACATAGTCCCACGCATATGCTTTTTATCGAGTAACCAGAACATATTCTATTATTCTTTATGTCAATGTTAATAGAAAATCTAAATATTTATTGTTTTCCTACAAAATAATTTAATCCCTTAAAATATTTTAAGTATAATAATAAAAATATTTAGCTTAACTATGTTATTCTCAATTCCATCCTTGATATTGATATTATTATTATTATTATTATGGAAATAATAGGAAGAGAAAAATAGAAGATGGGAAAATGATATCTAATTATCTAAAAAGGTAATGTATGAGAGAGTCTAAAGAGAGAGGAGGCTGAATAAAAAGTATAAAGTAAAAAAGTGTGCAGTTAAAGCAATTAAAGGTAAAATAGCCAACAAAATTGTGTGAATAAAAAATTTGTGTTATCTTTATTACTATTGTTATTGTTATAGATTATTATTAATAAAATTGTCAATGTTATAAAAAAAAGTAATGAAATGACAATGTTACATTTATTTAATTACTATTTTGGTATATAAGGTATGACAGGTGAAAAAAAGAAGTAGTACTTTTTTACTTTGATGATTTATTATTTAAGATTTTAAAATGAATTTCATATATTATCTCACAAATATTTTTATTTATTCATAAGAATCAACTACTTGCGTTAGAATCCATTTTCTCCTTTAAATGCTTATAAAAAAGATTCTAATTTGTTGGTGTTATATGGAAAATTAGCTTCTATCTAAGTTGAAGAAAATCAATTAAATAAAGGATGTTTTAAATTTTGGGTGAAAGTGTTTTAAAAGTATATTTGAGGATAAAATCAATTTATGTTTGGATACCCATATAAAAGTATGTTTGAGAGAAAAATTTTACCTAAAAATTTAACTTTGAGAAAAAAAAAAAAGAGATATTTTTACAAACTCAATACATGTTTGGATTGTCATTCCGAAAAATTGAAAATTCTAACATAAGTTTCAAGAACAAGTTCCTCAATACTTTTGCATTAAAGTTGTATGAGACTTCGTGCTGAAACACGATGGTTAGAGAAACAAACATGTATTTAGTTTGTAAACTTAAGTTTAATCCAAACATAGGTTTACAAACATTAATCCAAATATGTACAAAGTTGAAAGAAGAAATTGCCACCAGCACGAGACAAAGTAGCACCTGCTTACTCTTGTTTTTACGAAAATGGGACTTGTGACAATAAAAAAAAGGATGTGCATCAAAATTAAGCTAATGTTTGATAAAGAGGTAAGAAATGGATTGAAAATAAATGAAAAAGTAAGAAATGAAAAATAATGAAAAGAGATGAAATAGAGTATAAAGAGGATGGAAATTAAGAAGGTTTGATTGAGATGAAAGAGAGTTGAAATGAGATAAAAGAAAAAAATTAAAGCGGTTTGATAGGTAAAAAAAGAAGAAGAAAAAATATGCATTATGAAAATTTTCATTTTACCTTTGTTTTAAAAAAATGTCCAGATTATTTTTAAGTTATGACACTTTTTTATATAAAAAAAGCATATAATTGATATAATCGACTATATGTCAAAGCTGAATTATTACGATTTTGCTTTTAGCATGACCAATTATTGTAACAACATAATTGGTGAAAATGAATAAAAATGCAGCACATCATCCAATACGAACATTTCATTTTTTAAATTTTGCTCCCTAATTTTCAGATAGGGGCACATGTTAGTTAATTAGGTTACCGTTGGCTGCTCGCTTATATATTCTTAAATTAGATGTAATGGCTAAAGCCTAAAGGTATGATGTGACATTTCATTTCTATAGGTGGGTGATATGGAAATAGCCAAATAGGTGTTGAAATTTCAAGCTCGAATAATAAAGTTAATATTAATAAAGAATGGACTAAGGATTGTTTAGTGTTCAAAATAAAATTAATGAAGTTTAATCTTACTTTTGTGTTTTCAACTATAACTTTAAAAAATATTTTTATATAGTTATTATTTTAAAAGTTTAAGATACATTATTGTTATTTTTTAATTAGGCACATACATGATAATAATTTAAAAATAAAATTTATTAAAAAGAAAGTATTATATAAAAATACAAAAAGCATTCAACATTTTTTTGACAAAAAAGTATTCAACATTTATTTATGTTGAAATAATTTAAATAATTTAACAAGATAAATTTAAATCTCTTTAATTATAAAATCTTTGGTAATTAATACCATAACCAGCCTAACCTCTATAGAGGCCTTGCTTATATTTGGAGCGTGGGTTTTTCTGGTGTAAATAATATTTGTGAATAAATAAATAAATAAAATATTCTTAATAGAAATCACACATTAAAAAGTACAGTATATATTAAAAATCATAATATGAGCATATTAATGATATTTTTTAATGATTTTTATTATTTTTAACTTTTTAAGAACATCAGTGGAAATTATTTAATGAGTTGCTTAAGAAAAAAAATATTATTTTAATATGACACATATGATTCTGAGTTAAGTTGATACCAGCACAAAGATCTTCCCTATAAACAAGAGGCAAGATTTCCACTAGCTAGGAATTGGGGTAGGATAAAAAGGCACCCAATGCAATGAAGAATACTTTGCAAAGAGGGTTGTTTTCAATTCTTTCTTGTCTATAGGATTTTGTTAGAAGAGGGGACAAGCATCCAACCCGATTTCATGTGGGTTGTCCTCCAAATCTCATCTAAAAAGACAGAATATTTCAAAAAAGTCTTCATTTTGCGCTCTCCTTAAAAGTTCCTTAAGAGTAAAGAGACGATTCGTGACCTGAAAAAGATGATAACAAGAGGTTCTACAAGACGAAAGAATATTTATATAAACAATTATTGCTCATGAAATGTTCAACTTTGTAAGGAGAGAGAAAAAAAATTATTTGTGAGTTAAGTAATTTTTTAATAAAATTCCCATTAAAAAATGTAATTAAATTAATTAAGATTAAGATTAAAGTTACATAGGTTGAGTTACATCTATAAAGACTTTCTTAACTATAAATGAACTACAAATATATCGGCTTACTTTTCTATACATGTATACTTTAATTTTATCTCTTACACGGACGAGTCTTGCCCTGATCTCGTGTAATTAGCCTTTATAAACAATATAAATTTTTCTTATAGATTCATCGAATGAAATTTCACATGTAGATTGAATCACCCAACTAATCCTTTTGTTATGGTCCACAAGCATAGCCCATAAATGCTCAAAAATCAGTCTTAATTAACAATTGTGAAGCATTGGACAAGACTAGATGAAATCTTAATGGGTTGTGAATGTGATACAATGATAATTATTCAGGTCTTTTCTCAAACGGATCACATATCTTTGATTCATCCATTTTAACTTTTAAGTACATACTGTTCAAAACTTTAAATAGTAACAATTGCCTTATTTGGTGATATACTAAGAGAAAAAATGACCATGTATTATAAACTAAAAGCATTGCTTCGGATTTTGTATGCAAATTACCTAATCAAGGTTCTATGTGGTGTTATAATCTAAATTAATAGTTTGATATGTGCTCACTATATTTAATCTTTATCGGTGTTGTGTTGTTTTGGGCCTGGCGGGAACAATCTCTTGGCCTTGACATGTTTTGTTCTATTTGTATTTTTTTTTATAGTTGGACACATCTTGTGATCCATTGTTAATAATATTTTCTTCGGTGTGTCGAAAAAGTTTGAAGGAGATGTGAAGTAAAAAAATGATAAATTTGCTTTCTTAACCATCTCAATTGTTTTTTAAAAAATTAATTGAATGATTTATTTCCAAATCAAATGCAAGTTATGTACATAAAAAAAAAAAAAGCAATATGATGGAGGTAGTCCTCCATCCAATACAAATAATCTCAATTATTAAGTTACAAAATGTAAATTATATGTGTGTAAGTTTCAATTTCTACAAAATTTGGTTGACCACTTTTTCATTTTTTATTTGCTTTCTCATCTTTTTTTTTTTTTAGTAATGTTGAAGTCCAGGTGAGTTAAATTTTGGGACTTCATTAAGATCAAAGCATATTTCAAGATTGAATGAACATTTACATATTACTCACCAATAAGGTTATAAGTGAGAGTCAAACCCATTGTAACAAATTTAATGGTATTTAAAATAAGCCTCAATGCTCTCTTCTCCTCCTTGTAACAAGACTTCTATGACTCTCACTTTGAAAAAAAGTAACAAAATTGTATTAAATGAAATTTCTATGATATGCTTCTAAAATAAAAGAAGTAATAAGGGAATTGATATTGGTCTCACTCTCACTGCTATTGTCTCCTACCTTATACATGAAAAGACCAAAATATCCTTTTCCCCTTTCTCTCATAACCAGCACCACCCCTATGTGTTTTAAGTTCAATGAAATCGTAAGTTTCCATTATGGATGTTATTACAATGGAATCATAATTCTATTTTTTTTAACAGAAACAAATACATAATGAAATTGTGTTTCCATTTTAGATTTTGTACACGAAAATATATTTTTGTTGAATATTTTGTATTTTCATTGTAGTATGAGAGTTTCATACAAAATTTATAACAAAAATGTGTTTCCATATTGTAGTACAAGGGATGTGTACAAAATAATAAATGGAAATAGATTTTCACGTACCAAAAAAATAGAAACATGCTTCCGTTTTATATTTTGTTTGCACCTCTTGAACTACAACAAAATCACGTTTTCATGATGAGTTTTGTACACAATTATACAAGAGACCAATGATTCGTGGAAAGGGTATTTTTAAAAAAATCACCCATGCGAACAGAACCAATAGCAATGTGCCGGTGTCAATAGCAATCCCCAGGTAATAATTCATGTTATGGACAAGACATTGCATTGGGCCCAAAATTTTGATAGCCCATCATATGAAAATCAAAGTGATTGGTTTTTATTTTTTAATTTTTGGTGTGAACAAGTGATTGGTGTACCAATAAGAAGAGGTGCCCTTTTATTTGACAGTTAAAGTAGAGGATTGTTCAGCAATAAAAAAGGGAAGAATGTTCCCTTCTTACTTGTTCCTCGATAGTCCAGAATAAAGTTAGTGATTGTGCTGTTAAAAAACATTATAGACTTTGAACCAGACTAGAAAATAACCAACGAAAGCATTATAATAAGAAATACATGTAAAAATTTAATCCAAATTCAGTATTGTAGACTAAAATATTTAACGCGTTAAAGTATATAATGCGTTATTTAGTATTGTATCATTACATAATGTTATTCCTCGAGTGTTTAGAGTAGCCACTTGAAGCTTAGAGTTTAAGGTGAAATAGTTATTGATTAGAAAAAAAAATTGTATATAATTATTCAGACTAAATATTTTGACATTTTTTGAAAACTTTAAAAAATGTAACTTTTACATTTACATTTTGAAAAGTAAGCCTGTCGTTTATTCTCTCGCTACCTCGAGAAGAGGTTGAAGAGCATGGACCTACATGTTAGCTGAGGGAAAAAAGTGAAGGGTTCCCTCTCTGCTATTCTTCTTTTGATCATTATTGACCAGGAAATTTAATTCGTTAAAAAGACAAAATCTAAGTATAGTAATATAAATAATTTTGAGAATGTTTTTAATTAAAATAAGAATTCATTTTAATAATATATATTAACATTTGATAGTAATTTTTATGATAAAATATCTCTGGTCCTGTAAAATTTAAAAAGTATTAACTTTATCTTCATAAATTTTTTCATATTAATTTGGTTCCTACAAAAATAAAACATATTTTTATTAGTCCTTAGCAATAATTTTGATAGACGATAATCTGATGTGGCTAATAGATTTACATGTGTAATTTGATTCAAATGAATAAAACAATTTATGACCGTTAAAATCACCCGAAATGAATTAAATAATTTTTTGTGACTAAAAATCTCAAAAATTATAATTTTTCGTCACTTTCTATGTGATTTTTTCGTACTTTTTGATGAGATAAGGATAAAGATGAAATAAGAACGAGTTTTGGTATCTTTTAAGTATGTTTGGAAAAGTAGATAATAAAGTAATTAAGTGTGTCGGTCACATTAGTAAATCATCAAATGGAGATATCAATGAGGACCAACAAAAATATGTTTTATTTTTACATGAACTAAATTAATACAATTTTTTTATGAGAATGAAATTAATACTTTTCAAATTTTATAGAACCTTAAACATATTTTTCCCTAATTTTTATTAGAGAAATTATGTAATACAATAACAATGTAAATCAATTTTGCACTGTTATAATCACAAATTGTTGTGTATGGTATGTTTCTTGTTAACTTTTATAATAATTATTTTTAAAATCATACTAACAATATTTTCGAATTAGTTGACATTGTAAAATTACTTTACATTATCTATATATGATTATTAAACTCTTTTTAATAAATAAGTTTGTCAAATAAAACTTTAATTTTAATATTAAAAACCTTATTATTTATCCTATTATGCTTATATTTTTTATTTTGATAAATCTAATAGATGTGACAACATAACTGTATTTTTATAACCAAGTTATTGGAATGAAATATCTATTATTTTTTTATGACTAATCTTTAATTGACAATCTTTAGTGGGTATTTTTTTCAACTGCATTTTTTTTTTTGCATTAATAAAGTTTGAACTTGAGATCTTATTTAAGGAGATTAAACTCAGTGCTACTCAGGCTAACGACTTGTTGATAATAACATATTTAATCTACAGATAACAAATACTCAAAATATCATTTATTTATTATATTATTTTACTAAAGACAAAAAATATGACATTATTGATCATTACTCTTCTAGAAGTATTATAAATATGAACAACCCCACCCTGCAACAAATCACATGATGAGTTTGTTCTACCAAGATGTTGTTTCTTAAAGTAATTATTATTCGGCATTCAATTCCTGAAATCATACAACTACCGCTATCACAAACATGAACATCAGGCATGGAGCACACTTAGCACACTTAACGTAATCTATAAATGATCTTTTGAACAGACGTGACAAAGTGATGAAAGATTCATAAAACACGTTACTTAATACTTATAAATATCTAATGTAACTCTTATAGGTACACACAATTCTTGCATACCCCTATTGCTACTTTGTCGAATATTAACTTGAGTGTTATAGTCTTTACCATATTATTTTACTAAAGACAAAATTAAACTATTGATCATTACTCTTCTAGAAGTATTATAAATTCTAACAACCCCACTTGGTAACCAATCACGTGATGAGTTTGTTTTACCAATATGTTGATCCTTAAATGAGTTGTCGCTTGACATTCAATTCCTGAAATCATGCAACTACCACTATCACAAACATGAACACAAACATGAATGTCGTGCATGAACATGAAATAATTTACTTAACGTAATCTATTAACGATCTTATGAACATACATGACAAATTAATGAAAGATTCATAAAACACGTTACTAGCTTTCATAAATATCCATTGTAACCTCTTTTAGGTACACATTTTGTATGTGTATCATACAGTTAATTTGTCAAATATTAATTTGAGTGTTAAATGTCTAAGATATATCTTTTCTACTCAAAAGATTCTCATTGTTGCTTATTAGATATGCATCATAGAAAAAAATAATTATACTAGTTCAAAATATTTAAACTATGAAAAAAATTACATTACCATTTACTACTACTATTATTATTTAAAAAAAACCCAAAACATTACTATTTCTATTCAATTTGGTAACAAACAGTTTATACACCCTTAATTAAAATCAGGAAAAAAAAATCTATAGATCATTCTTACACTCTTTGAAATATATAAGCAGCAGCACAACCATTCACTGACCCACTTATTGTGGCATTAACTAATAATACTACTATTATTACCACCCAATGCAAAGAGCATACATATTGATGTTTTTTTCCTTATGATGTGAGTGAGAGTTATTACTTTCCAAGTATAAAGATTCTACTATCCAAATCCAATCCTAACACCAAGACCATTAATCCAATGTTGAGCAATAGTGGTACACAATCCCTTTTCCACTAGCATTTATTTATTTGATTTTTTTTTAAGAAAAAAAAAATAAGAGTTGAGAAGTTACTGTAGAATGATGCAATGAGAGATGTGGAAACGGCAAGTCCCGGAGGACAAGAGAAACGACAAAGAGATCGCTGTGTCGCATATTCGCAATTGGACAATCTGACTTGAGTTCAATCGAAACTCCAAAGCAACTCGATTTCTGAGCCCACACCATTCATTCATTTTCATTTTCTGATGCTCACACTCACGGTCAGGTTCTGGGGATTTTGATTTTACCATTGTGCCCCTGCCGGGAACCGAACCTCCTCGTCCCTCGGCGGAGCCTTGTTGTCCGTGGCGGCGGAGGAGGTGGAGGTTATCTATCTATCTATCTATCCATGCGTAGCAATATTACGACGCTGTGGATCCTTTGTTCGGGACTGATCCTGGGTGCGGGATAAGGTGAAGTGAGTGAAAGAGAGCGATGCTGGTGCCCGGGATTTTAGGGTTTCCGGGTCTGGTGTATCTAGTGTTGGCGTTGGGTTTCGCGGTGATTCGGCACGTGTGGAGAAATGCAGAGGCCAAGAGGGAGGAGGAGGCGGTGATGATGATGAGGTTGGTGGCAGATGCTGACGTGACGGAGATGGAGGTTGCTGAGGAGGCGGTGGCGGTGGCGTCGGAGGTGGAGTATTCTTCTCTGGCTCCGGTGAATGGTTCTCGGTGGTACCAATGTGCGATGTGTTGTGCACCCACTACCATGCGATGTTCTCGCTGCAAGGCCGTCAGATATTGGTTTGTGTTCTTTCTTCGTGTTTATGTGTTTTAACTGCTATGCTATGTTATTAATATTAACCTCAAAGGGTAGGAAGTAGGAACAATGGAGAGGGAAATGAGAAAGGATTTTGTTTTTTTGCTGCTCTTTAGTTAGAAGTAGCCTTTGTTTGAAAGGGATTAGTGGTGGTTGGGGGAGGGGTGGTGAATTTAGTCATTGGGTGATTTGGTTTCAATTTTAGTGTGTTTCATGTTCAAGGGGCATTGAGATGATACTTGGGTACGTACTAGTTTGGAAAAACTTTATTGTTGGATGTGGGAGTTGTGTCCAATAGTCTTGGCTTGGTTCACCTTGTATGTTGCCTTCTATTTAATTTGGCTTGTTTTCTCACTTCTTCTGTTGAAGTTCATGTTCGGAGACTCAGTTTAGAAGAGAGAAACCACGCCAATTCTAGAGTATGTTATTGTGAGCAATTTCACCTGAATTTATTAGAGAACATGCACTAAAACTATTTGCTTCTGACTTAATGTGCAAACAACATCCCCATTGTGGGACCAAATACGCTATAATGTGTTTGCATTGCCTCTGAAGTTAGTAGCTTTTGTTCTTTCCCTTTTGCTTGACGACAAAAAAATAATGGAATGTATTGAGGGGGATTTCTTTTAATGTTTTTCTTGTGTTTGAAATTGGAATGTGTTTGTTTATTTAGAGCTTGATTTGTCGTCTTTACAGTAGTGAGAGTTTTCTAATGATTTGGCGTAGCTTCATTTGTGAATATCTGTAGTTTCTTTTGCCTGTCTCTTCTCTGTTCAGTGACATGTCTGTCAAGCCATCATTTCAGCCTCTTATAATGTTACAATGGTTGTTATTCATTCTCACAAACATGCTTTCTTGTAGTTCGGGTAAGTGTCAAATTAGTCACTGGAGACAAGGTCACAAGGACGAATGTTGTCCTCCAACTACCACCATGGAGCTCAAAGATGAAAATCTTTCTAGCAGGGCATCGGTGTCCAAAACAGAGTCTGGTCTTCATGGTAATGGTTTTGATTGCAAGTCTCGTTATATTATTTCATGCATATATGTTTTATAATTTACCTAGATTCACTGCAGAAATTAATGGAACACATGCTGGTATTTCATCTTCCAATGATTCGTATTCCAGCCTTGATCCTTTGGTTGCTGCAAGAAAATCTTTTGATGATAACCGTCGCAGCAGATTTGCAAAACCTGTCTGCAATGATACTACTGATGATACAAGTGTTGCTTCCCCTCATAACAAACAAACAGTTAACATGAAATGTTCTGAGAATATTGAAGTTAAGGATTCAAGTGCAAGTAAAAGAAGCAAGTCAAATCCTAGTAACGCTACTGATGAGACTCGATTTAAATCAAAATTTCCCAAAACTCAATCTGACACATCTCATGATGAGGCAGCAAATTTGGGTAGCCATGAACGCAGAAGAAAAGCTGCAATAGTTGAAAAATTAGCAAAAGATACTTCTAAATGCAAAACTGTGCCTTACTTGAGTGGTTCAAGTAAGTATGTTGTAATTGATGATGTAGAAGAAGAATCTCATTTGCCCAAATACAGAGAAGCACGAAGATCATCATCTAGTTCTCGTGATCGACTATCCTCAGCTACTAAGGGGGATTTTCCTTCACAGTCCAAGTGTATGGAAACTGACAATTGTCATACCTTACCCGCAAAAGTTAGTGCTGTTCCAAATCTGCCTCAAAATGTTCGTAGTGGTCTGAAAACATCAATGCAGAAAGTTGTCCAGCAGTTTAAAAGCTCAAAAGAGTCAAGATCCAATTCAATATCTGCTGAAAATGAGGTTGAAAATAGATTTGACTTGTTTCTTTAGAAAATAACTATTGTTGTTTTACATAATAATTTTGTCTCTGTTGATTTACAAATTGTATATTTTTGGTAGATGGGCTTTCCTTATGAACTCTTTGTGGAACTTTACTGTTATGACAAGATGAAGCTATTCCCCTTTGGCCTTACAAATTGTGGGAACAGGTATTTTTTTTTTTACTTCTCATTGATTGGTCTAATATGTTATAGCTCCAGTGAGAGGAAGGGAGGATGATAATAAAACACTTAGGATCGTCTTGAAAACAAGTATGAATTGACCCTAACCGTTGCCGGCAGAACCAAAGTTATCAAAAGGAGCGTGACCCTCACAGCGACCTACCGGTGGAACCAACGCAATCAGTTCTTAACCCAAGAACAAAGGAAAAACTCTCACAATAGAGTTTAAGGAGTCTATTTATACTCCTACTAATAATCCTAGTTTAGGCCCAAGCCCATAATTAAAAGGCTTTAAAATAACAATAAAAGATTGTGCATGTTGGGCTTAATTATTATCTAATCAACCCAATATTAATAGTCCACCAAAATTAATCAATTCAGCCCATGGATGCTTCTTGTCTTGTAAATTGGGCTTCCCAAAGTGATTCTTTAAATTGGCCTTAAAACATCTTCATCAATTTGTAGGAGAGTGACCCAATTAGGTGCAGCCCTTAATTCACATTGGTCGTCTTTCTCCTTGATCTTTAGAATCAGGCCTTGCAATACTTGCTTCATTCTCTTAGTCTTGGACCTTGTCATAGGACCTCCAATCCCCTATAAAGGATCATTAGATGGACTGGTTGCACCTCCATCATGAGGAAGGAAGGAAATAGTTAGGAGTCTGTTATTTTGTTTTGGAGCTTTATGTTGTTCATTTTTTCTTTGAATACTCTCTTGGTCCTATAATTATGAGAATAGGATATGGTAATTGTGATTAAAGAAACTTTTGAGAGAACAACATCTAGGAAACATTCTAGTTGCTGGATGGCTACTTTCATACTGGTATTCATTGCTTGTTTCTTTGTTGTTTCATGTCGTTCAAGGGAAAACACATCTAGTGCTTGTTTGTGTAACTTTTCTTTATTCAGCATTAATTACCTTGCTAATTGAAATGCCTCTTCTGCAGCTGTTACGCTAATGCAGTTCTCCAGTGCTTAGCATATACTCGGCCTCTGACTTCATATCTTTTTCAAGGATTCCATTCAAAACGATGCAAGTTCCACTTAATAATATCATCATGATTTAACTTGTCCAACTATCAGGATCTTGTAATTAATTAAATCTTCACAATGTTCACTAGGTCAGAAGAAGGGATGGTGTTTTACATGTGAGTTTGAATATCTAATTCAGAAGGCAAAAGAAGGGATTTCTCCACTTTCACCAATTGGGATATTATCTAAGATACACAAGATTGGAAGCCATCTTGGGCGTGGGAAGGAAGAAGACGCTCATGAATTTTTGAGGTGAGGCAAATAATTGCTTAAGCTGTGAAGCCATCTTGAATTTATACGTGAATTTGTCTACATAATAAATTGCTTAACTGGCAGGTGTGCGGTTGATACAATGCAATCTGTTTGTCTCAAGGAAGTTGGTGTTTCAAGTCCTTTGGCAGAAGAAACAACTCTAGTTGGTTACACCTTTGGAGGTTATTTACGATCTAAGGTTATTCCTAGTCGAACAGTCTATTTTTTGTCAAGGTTCACATTTTCAACTTTTACAGAATGGTAAGAAGATAGTTTCCCTATATATTGAAATTTATTTGGTGCAAATTGCAGATAAAGTGCTTAAGATGCCTGGGGAAATCTGAGAGGTACGAGAGAATGATGGATCTTACTGTTGAAATTGATGGGGATATTGGAACTTTGGAGGAGGCTCTTGGACAATTTACAGCACCTGAAATCTTGGATAAAGATAACAAGTATAACTGCAGCAGGTTTGTTATTTCCACTTTCATGTTTATTCCAATTCCAGTCTAGCCTATTATTTTTAACTTGTAATGTTCCCATATGCTTGGTTTTCTTTTCTTTCCTTTTCCCTAGCAAGTATAATATATTGCTTATTATTATAGCCAAGTTATTTGTCAATTTAATGTTGTTTCATTGTTTTCAATGCTACATCATACATATTAAAATTTACTACTATTAATTAATTTCTGTTTTGCACTTAAAATTTGGCTTGAAAAGATCATAAGTGATTTGATAATAAAATTTTTTAGTATTTAGATTCTGGAGTTTTTAACTAACGGGTTAAATTCCTAAACTGAATAAGCAATATGGTCCCTGTTGGTTGAAACTATAGTTCTATTATACAATTCATCCATCCATTGTGTACTAAGTGATTAACAAAGCTGTGTAGAGTTTCAAAAGTAATAGAAGGAAGGGTCCTAGACCTGTTGGAAGGTTAAGTTGACCAGAAGCTGTAGAAATGTGCAAGTGCTTTTCTGATGCGAGTTTATACAGTGTTTTAAATCCCACCACGTAATGGCCGGCCCCAAAAATGTTATAACAGGATAGTCACTATTCTGAGAAAACAGAGGCAGAGAAACCAGTTGCCGGAGAAGAGAAATCACAGGCAGAGAATGTGAGGAACCAGTAACCCAAGTGCTGGGTCAAGAGAGAAACAAGGTCGAGATTGAGAGACATCATACACAGAAGTGACAGTTGGATTGAGAGAGAAAATGAGAAATGACAGCATTTTGATTGATTTTATAAGCAAAATATTGTTTTGGAAATTGAAATCCCAAAAATAGCTCCCAAGCAAGCCCTAATATTAGTGTTCAGAGTACATCTTTGGAATCAAGTGATAACACAGCTATCCTGTCTGCTATGGTTCACCTGTGATGGTCGCTAAACTGAATTACTCTGCTACTGCAACCCCTGAAGCTGCCCAGGGCCACCCCGCTATGCTGCTTTAGTCTGCTATTTAAAACCCTGAATCTATGGTCTAGTGGCCTACTGGGCTTTTATGAAATCCTGTCAAGTGTCAAATTGATTTAAAAGACTCATCTTTAAATGGTTTTTACAATCCTCTGATTCCTACCTGAAGGAGTGCTACTCTTTCAAGAAAAATGAGAAGTTTGCACAAAATACTTTGTAGAGTGTGTGGAAGAAGAATTCCGTGGGACCTTGTGATTAGGCTTTACTATTCTGTAATATGTTTGATGAACTTATTGCTTCAGTTTAGGAACATAATAGGATTTTATGTTCAGCTAATGCGATTTCATTAAACTAAAGATGTAATCATAGTCAATGTTGTTAAACTTGAGATTCTACCTATGATTGGGAGGGGTAAATGCTCATAACTCGAATCATTAGATCCTACATTCCTACCTAAAATGCAAAATTATAATTATATACATTTGCATAGAAAACTTCATAAAGAAAATAACCTCTAAATCACAACATTAAACAAACTTGAAAAAATCATAATCATAACAAGTCATAAGATCCATATATAATAAATTAATCTAAAATCATTAAGACAATAAGAGAGCAGAGACAGTGTGAGAGAAGGAAGAGAAGAGACTGAGTGCAGAACCAGATCTGTTCTCGCAGTTTGCAATTTGTACAGCCAAAGGTCAGTGCCAGGTGGTAGCAGCGGTGCAGGGTGGAGGTGGGGTGGTTGCGGATGGTACCAGAAGCGAGAAGTTTGAGGGTTGTTGGTTTCAGATGAAATGAGATGGGAGTTCAAGAGTGAGTTGCAAACGAAGAGAAAAAAGGAAATTAGGAATTTTTTAAAATCAGGTCAAAGGATCCGACCTAGGATTTGGGTCTGATTTTTCCTTGCTGGGGATCAACGATCCCACAAGTTCATGATGAAGATTGTGATTCCACTTTGGTCTTGCTTGCCAACATTACCTTGAGTGATTGAATACGTTAGGGAACCCTCAACTTGTAAGATTGTACAATCTCAACTTTTTAGATCTTAGAATGTGGATTTGGGCTTAACTCAACTCTAAAAGTTAACTCATAGGGTGATGGTTGCTTCCACTTATATATTCTATCTTTGCACTATCTATAGTCGATGTGAGACTTGAGTTTTTTCCCGTACACTCCCTCACGTCCAACACTTTTGGACTGGTGCGTGGATAACATGGTGGGTGACCTATTTAATGGATCTGGGATAGGCTTTGATACCATCTTACAATGTGGGTTTCGGCCTAACTCAATCTCAAAAACTAGCTCATAGGGTGAGGGTTGTCCTCACTTATATATTCTATCTTTTCACTATCTATAGTCAATGCGGGATTTGGTTTTTTCCAATATTAGATATTCAGAACTTTAGGCACTGAGTACAACGCATAGTCTGTCATCTGGATTTTTGTGATTTTATGTGGACATTTTTTTATTCTGGTTTTATTAAGACTGAGGTAGTGTTACATCAGATGTCATGCATTTAAGAGGGGAAAGAATGATATTTTGAGGTTATTTTTCCTTTCCTATGTGGGACACAAACACAATATTAAATTATTGTATTTGTTTCTTTCTTGCTGTCCAGATGTAAAACATACGAGAAAGCCAGGAAGAAGTTGACAGTGTTGGAGGCACCAAATATTCTTACAATTGTATTAAAACGATTTCAGGTACATCTCCAATATTAATTTTGAAGTCTTACTTGTTATCCAATCACTTTGTTCTATGACTGTTATTTTAGTTTTATATTATGTATCTCATGCATATTCTGCTGTCTACTTTGGCAGTCTGGTAACTTCGAGAAGTTGAATAAGTCGGTTCAGTTCCCTGAGGTCCTGAATATGGCTCCATATATGAGTGGAACAAAAGATAAATCTCCATTATACAGCCTTTATGCAGTGGTTGTCCATTTGGATATCATGAATGCTGCATTTTCAGGCCATTATGTCTGTTATGTGAAGAACATCCAAGGAGAATGGTTCAGGACTGATGACAGCAGGGTGAATTTTTTTATCCTGATATACCTTTTCTGTATCTGAATGTCTCCTCCCCTCCCCAACCTCCCCTGAAAAAATTAATTATACAAATGATGCTGTCATTTCATATAAGTGCTTCTTTTAAATCTTCTGATGCCTTTTGTTTCTCAAATTTAAAGAAGTACCATTGAAAAATTTCTATGAAATACCATTGAAAGTTTATTTCCTAAACTTGTGTCATTAATTTTTGGGATACTCATTTTGTAAAAGTGACGGCAATATCATCAATCTGCATAATTCATTTAAGAAGTGAATTTCTGTATGTAAACTGACGATGGCATTTGTGCTTTTATTTAGGTAGAACCTGTTGAATTGTCGAGAGTCTTATCAGAAAGGGCATACATGCTTCTTTATGCAAGGTAGTGGGCCTTTGGATGTTGATATATAATTTCTGGTTTGATATGTTTATTATTTCTGTGGAATGTCTCAGCACTAATAATAGCGTTGTCTTGTGCTAATTTTAAAAATCTTCAGGCACTCTCCAAAGCCACTGGGTTTAGTAAGTAGCAATGTAATATCTTCTGCTGGAAAGTTCAAGAGGAGGAACCTGGAAGCCATTCCTGCTTCTTCTAAGACAAGATCAAATTCCATGGCTACAAGCGGCGAGTCTCCCTCCCTACAGCAGAAGCATGGCAAGTACCCTAACTGGAATGATGGCGATGATTCCTTAAGAAATGATTTTGCATATCCAGAAGAATGGAGATTCCAGTATGGGGGAAGAAATACAATGGTGGATTCTTCTAGTGAAAGTTCACTTTTCAGCTCTTCAGATGCAAGTTCTTGCAGTACTGCAAGTATCAAGGACTCAGCCAGTTCTGCTGATTTCTCGGATTACATATTTGGTGAGGTGGGACCCAGTTGGTATAGCCACTATGGGCTTTCATCTAACATGGGGGCTTCTTCCTCCCATGATAACTTGGATACAGATTTCTTAGTTGATAGTAGTGGTGCAAGTAGAAGGCGCCGGCAGGACTCAGAAGATAAAGCAGTTTTGTATGCTAACAAAAACAAAAATCGTAGTGGCAGTAGGGGAGTTGACCTTAAAAGATATATCACTGCTAACCATTATGACAAAAATTCTGGTGTACATGTGAGAAGAATAAGTGGAGATGCATAAGCTCAAACGTTTTATTGAGTTTGAGTTTAGATATAAGCAATCATCTTGGATATTTTTGGTGTAGTGAAGAAAATTAGTATTTCTCTAATCCAAAATAGAATGAGGGTTCCTGTTCAATGTTCACCCTGTACTCGAATGATTTTATTTATTCAATAGTATATAGAACAACTCTCAACAAAATGAGAAAACGAATAAAGAAAAATAAATTGAGTGATAATTCACCAGTTATAATCAGGTTTGTGCAGTCAATAATCATTTCATAAGAATCTTCCGTTGAGATTGGATTCAATTTTACTTCGTGGAGTTTCAGACTTTCAAAGGTAACTTTTTGTACCACGGAGCTATGTCTGTTGTCATGTAATCTTTTGTGATCTTGTTATGGACATATCTCACAGGATTTCTTTCCCTATTCTACAACTCAGGTCATGGCAGCTAGTGATTAACATGGGGCTATTTACGGTTTACCAAACTAGTCTCATGGACAAACTACAAAAGTGATTACATGTTAATCTGTCCCATTATTATGTACTCTAGCCTTAAAGTGATTACAATTTATCAGTGTGTTTGGAAATACCTCCCTGCATTCAGTAAATCACACCCGTCGAGAGAATACATGAAAGTAACAACTAGAAGCTTCCATATCCATAATCAAACACACATTACATGTTAACCCGTCAAGGTATTATATTCTTTATATGAAGAGTCGAACATGATATTCATATACAAGTAAAAGCTAAATTTTGCTTGCAAAAGGAGATACAGTAATACTAAAATGTGAGAAAGCCATGGGCTCTACAAAGCTCCTAAAGTCATCATCATTATTATATAATCCTCAAAAGTAGAAAAATCTTCTTGTCATTAGCCCTTATCATTATAGCTCCTAACTGTGTCAACATTCCTTCATCATTAGAAGTTAGAATCAAGGACACAAAACAGTTACTGAGTAAAACGCTGCATCTTGGGTGGCTTTTGCATTGCAACCCTCAATTTGCTCTTGAGCGTCCCCGTACCATCATTTCCAAGACCTTGCACCCACAACACACTTCTGGCTCTCCCTCCCACACTCACTATCTCAGCCTTTACCACTTTGGCTTTCACTTGCTCTAGTGCCCCAGATATTGATGACATCAATCCTAGTCTATCCTCACAACTCAGCGTGGCCTTCACTATGCCCTCGTCGTTGTTACATCTTTCCAAATTCAACTTATCTGTTCCATTAGGAAACTTAACAACATCCTTTGATGGATTACTAGAACTATCTTGTTCCAGTTTTGATACTTTTTTCTTCAACTCCTTCACTTGCTTGATAGTCTCTGCCAATACTGATGCCTTGTCCTTCTGTTAGTAGATAACAAAATCTAAATCCAGCATGCTTGTACAGAAAAATCAAAATGACAGAATTGTAAAATTTACCCCAAAAAATAAAGGATTGGATATGTTATTGGTCTGCCAAAATATTTCAAACCTCTTAAAATTTAATTTGTTTTAGATCTTATATTTAACAAAAACACGTTTTTAGTCTCATTTGAAGGACTGAAACCATGCGACTTTTGGTAGATGTAAGGTCTGAAAACATATTAAATTTTTATAGGGAATAAACTAGTATTTTTATTTTTTTTAGGAATCGTGAACATATTTTTCACCCAAAAATAAATGTTGGAATTTTCATTTTCACATAGTTTGTTTCATTTTTAGGAATGAACCCCAATAAAAATCCAAGGCATGATAAACTGTTTGATACTTGTGTCAGGCACTTACTTTGATTATGTTGGGGAGGATATTTCGGAGGGTTTCATATTGACCATTGATTCTCATTCTACGTCTCTTTTCTGCTTCACTGTGTTTCTTAGCAGCCAATAGTTTGATCTCTACCTTTGATCTCGGCTTCAAGAAACTGGTTTTGTATGTCCTAGATATGAATGTCTGATGGAAGCCACCTCTTATCATTTGAGCATCTGAGTTATAGTAATTTCGAACATGTTGCATGCCCTGTACTAACTATTTTAGTAAAACACAAGAAAGAAAACAAATTTTAATTTATCTATAAACAGTTGAACTTGTAGTAACCTTATTACCTGTCGAATGAAAGCCATGGAATTGAACTGATTTGCCTCCTACGGAAGATTGTATGCTAAAAGAGGTAAGTAAAATGTAACCGACGCCAAAAGTGGAAGATTGCTACTTGTTTTGCCTTTGGTCACAACTTTCTTTATAAGAAGAAAATGGGGCTTCTTAAATGAATATAATTGAAGCGTGTAATTGCAAGTCTAAAACATATTTTTGCAATTTAATAAGATTAGGAAAATATTTCTTTCTAATAATGGCAAATTAGAAGATAATCAGAATACTATCAGAATTTAAAAGAGGCATGTTGTAGAATTTAATTTTAAGATCCTCATTATAAAGTCCTTGATTTAATCTCATATTTCCATATGTTATCTCCCACTAGAGAATCTGCATATTTTTTTGAGAAAATTATTTTTCTTACCACATACGTATTCACATGGTTGTAGAGCAGGATGGGCCCACGAGACCTGGCAAGGCAGAGGTCCTACACATGAACCAGGTTATGCCTGTAATTATTATATTAATATTTTATTTGGGGTATTAATTTGGTATGTAGGGATTATGATTTATTTTTACTGTTATTTTACAATAGAATAACCTTATGATTGGGATTTCCCCTCTTAAATATTTGTTTTTGTTCCTAATAAATATTCAATTTTTATTTGTTTTTTTAATAATTTTTTGTTTTATATTGTCTCTAATAAAATAATATTTTTTTTCTTGAAATTTTATTTTAGTCTTTCATAAATTAGTAAATTTTGTATTTATTCTCTAATAAATTAGTTAATTTTATTTTAGTCTTAACTAATAACAAATGAAAGAATTTATTCTACAACAAATACAAAATTCGCTAATTTATTTAAGATTAAATATAAGTATCAAGAAAAAAATGTTATTTTATTAAAAATCCATCATAAAATAAAAATTTATTAAGAAACAAACTCAAAAATCAAATATTTATTAGAAAAAAAGTATATTTAATTTTTTTTTTATCGTTGATTGTGATTATTTTATTTGTGGCGTTTTACGGCGCTGTGGGTGTTAAAATACACCATGGTGCGACTTGGTGATGATTCATTCCTGCATATAGTTGGGTTAGGAAGACTTGAAAAAGAGCAATGTTGGGTCAGCAAGTCTTCTGTGTTGTCTTTCTTTCTTTGATATTGAATTTTCCATGAAGAATTAGTAAGATTTAAGTTAAGAGGATTGCTTACAAGAAATTATTTTATTTTGTTAAAATTTACTAAAATTTATAAAAGAAAGATGAAGAATCATTAAATATAAATTAAATATAATGTGAGATCCAAAATTTTATTATTTTTAATAAAATTTAACCAATAATAAAAATGAGTATGTTAATAAAAAATGTATTCCTAACATTTTTTTTATTAAGATATTTGATAGGAAAGAAGTTTTTTATTTATCGGGAATCATTGGTGAGAAATTTGAAATTTGTTTTTTCATGTTTGGTATTTATTATAAAAGAATAACACTCTTAAGAAAGGATATTTTTCGGAATGGTTTTTAAATCAGTTTTCCATCAATTTTTTTCCACATAAGAGATGAGAATCTTACTTTCTAGAATTTAATGTTTAATTTTTTTTTATAGTGAAAATATCATATTATTTTTTATTAAATTATATAATGTGATAAATAATTAAAATAATCAATAAAAATATGCATAATTCTTTGATTTTTAAGAAACTTATCTAAAAATTCTCAATGTTAACCAAACAAATTTGATTCATTCCAAAAAATATAATTTCTAAGTTTCATAATTCTTGGGCAAGAAAAAATTTCTCCCGTCTCAAATATCCCTAGGTTAAATCAATGGTTAGGATGGATTGTTTCCATTACCAAAAAATTGAAAATTATGGTTGTCTAATTAAAAAAAAAGAAAAGAAAAAGTGAGGGATCTCTATATTCTTTGAATAAATAATATAAGTTGAGTGTGTTGTGTAAAGGTTAGGTATGCGTGTTGTAATGGAAGTGTGGAGAGATTATTTCTATAGCAAAACTCAGTGTCCCAAACTGTGATTGTTGTGCTAGTCCAAGTGCCCCCTTGTGGTGGGTGTATGAAGAGACGTAATCAAAGTGAGTGTTCAGGCCCCCAACTCACTACTGTCTTCTCGTCCCTCTTGTTATTTCAAAATCATTTGTCATGTCCGTAAAAGGAGAATTGTCTCCTGTGAAAAATGTTGCATGAGATAGTAGTGGTTAAGAGATGCTGGAATAAGACAAAAATGTGCAAAATCAAGGTGGAGGAAAGGCTGATTTGTTCGGATTTGAAGTGCTGTGGTGCAGGAAACACCAGGAAATTTGCCTTGGATTCATTCTGGAGTTGGAGCCTTCATTTGCACCTCCATCTTTTCTACACATTCTGTTTTGTTATTGTTTTCTTCTTTTCTATTTTTTTTTCTGCATTTCATTTTAATGTTTTTCTAGTAAATCTAATTGAGATGCAAATTGGGAATGAAAAAGAAACAAGATAACATTTTGAATTTCAGAGTGAAAGTAAAATTAAATGATTTTTGCTATTTTATAATTCTCTTTTTTTTTTTTGTATTTATTTGTACTTATCCAGACGAAATTCTTTCACATTGTTATCAAGTTACAATTGATCGTATAATTTGTTGTTTATAATAACAATTTCAAAAATCATGTAAAAATTTAAATTTTTTATTGGTTGATAAGATAATATAAAAAATAGAATTAAAAGAGGTTGTTTAACTTATCCCAAATAAAAATAAAATTAAACAACCCTAAGATAGATGATTGTCACAATTAATACATGCAATCAACCATCTTGAAGTACACGAGAATTACACCCATCATCTATGATTAGATTGTTTAACCCTTAATCCCATTTTTTACTTAGGATAAGTTAAACAACCTAAAATAAAAACATATTTTACTCTCTTAAATTAGCATCAGTTAAATTGAACTACTTAAGAAGGGTAAGTGTGTGAGGCGTGTCTGAGTCGAGGTTGAGCGAAAAAAGAAATATTAAAACTATTTCTTACACTTTTCCTAGAACACACTCATTACGATATAAAATAATGACTAAATTAGTTTAGACACGTATCTTAATTCTATCCTCACAATTGGACAGAGCCTAATACAATGTTGACCAGACAGCTTATCCACTACTTCATCTGGTTATTGTGAAGGAAAATGGGACCCGGCGGGTTCCCCAACTGAGCATAACCCTACCCTACTCGAAGACCAGGTGATAACTGGAATAATGAGCTGACACAAAGTTCTACCAAAGCAAGAGGTTAAACAAGTAATGAGGTACCATTAAGATACGTGTCTAAACTAATTTTAGTCATCACTTTATGAAGGAGCTAACAATTCTCAAAAGTAGTAGTTCACTTATTTTATGCAGAAAATTAAACTTCTTTTCCAGTTATGTTATTGCCCATATGACTAGGTTGTTTCTTACTCTGCTATTTAGATCATCAAACAGCTTTTAATAATCATCCCCAGACTCGTACAATCTAAATAGCAAATGTTGGCAAAGTCATACCATGCCATTAAGTATTCAAACAAAACAAAATGCAGAGGTGAATTTGCAATGAGTTGAAAGGCAAAAGAAGGGTGCATGATATAAGACAACTGAAAAGAAATATCGATGAGAGCCAAATGCTGTACAACAGGAATATTTAAAAGATGATGAAAAAAAAACTATTTATACATTTTTGTTGTCTTTGTGCAGTGTCTTGATGAGGGGGACAGAGGGTGGAAAACAAACCAAAACTATTTAGCAACCGTTTGAGCTAAACCACCAAAACAAACCAAAACAATTTTTGGCTTCAAAAATTCAAGTCACTTACCTCGGGGGGGGGGGGGGGGGGGGGAAATCACTATAATTCCATCATTTCTTAGGCAACTTCAACATGGTGAACTAGTTCACTTACAAGCCCTGGTGACCCCTAGACTCTAGTAACCATCAGCAACAATTTAGCAAAGACCAATTGATTAGAGACATCATTACCAACAAAAACCGAAAAATGAAACTCAACTAGTCGTCTTGCTTCCACAAAACTAACAAGCAGACAAAAAAAAATTCATTCAGAGAACAGAAATGCAGATTAATAAGGAGACTAAGTATTTTCTTTTCAATTTCCAAAAGGTCATCAAATCAAAAGGGGCATTACCAAAATGGTAAAATATGAACAAGGCAATGCCTCTTTACCAAAATGACGAAACCCCAAATCAACACCTATACTCTAATTCCCTATTTTTAGTAGTTTCTCCACAAATAATCTGTGCAAAAACACTATCCCAAAACACTACTCACTACCACCCTATATGCTGCTGCTCCTAGAATTAGCAAAAAAAAAAAAAGCAGTAAAATTTCCATCACCCATTTGCTGCATCATCACTTGTCAAACTTCACACCAACAAAGACATCATCATCTCCTTCAGTGAACTCCAATTCCCCATCTTCCTATCCAAATCGAAATCCGAGTCACTATCGATGCCTTCTCGTCCTGTTCCCAGCAACCTTGTTCGCCACGGTCTTCACCCTCATCCTCCTCTTCTCACCACTGCCTTGCAACCCTTCATTTCTCACAAACCCTCCATCATTATTATCATTATCATCAGAAATGTAGACATATTGTGCAGCATTTTGTCCACCCAATACATTGTTACCCATAACCTCGTAACACATCAATGGCACACTAGCTTCACAAGAGTAGTACTGCCGGAGCTCCTCCCCCTCCATGACGGCGTCGCCCGTCTTCGTTGGCGGCTTCACCGGCACGCCCTGGAAGGCCTTCCCGCAGACGTGGCACAGCAGCGCTCTATCCTCGTACCTCTTCTCGTACTCGAAGAGGCCCCAGCAGTAGGGGCACGCGGTCCAAAACGACGCCGTCATAGGGTTCGGGTTTAGGTTTGCGTTTTGCTCGCGGTCGTGGAGGGCGCGGCGTTCGGGGTGGGAGAGCACGTGCCAGGCATCCTGGACACGTGCGAGGGCCTCGTCGGAGAACGGGAGCTTGTCGGGGTTCGTTGGGTCGAGGAGGAGCGCGAGCTTCGCGTACTGCCGCCGCGCGAGGTCGCGGTTGCCACCGTCGGAGGGGCGGAGCTGTAGGACGGAGTAGAAGTCGGCGGCGGAGAGGACGTCGGCGACGGCTAGGACGCGGGGGACGGAGTCGGAGGGGGGGAGGCGGCGGGCGAAGTCGCGGCACGCGGAGAAGCGGCGGAGGGACAGCATGGAGAGACACGTGGCAATAGGGTTTTCGGGTTCGGATCCTCTGAGCGGATCCATTTGCGTGCGTTTGCTGTTTGTTGTTGCGATGTGAGAGTGTGTAGTGAGTACTGAGTGAGTGAGAAGAAAGGGTTAAAGGTCAAGACTCAAGAAAACATTTCTTTCTCTTCTGTTTGAATCAATCGCCTTGGGAAGTTGGGATAGGTAGAAAGGGTGGTTTGGTCAATTTATACTGATTTGTTTGCTTCCACCGTGATTTTATTTGATTTTGTTACTGTTTTTATTCCATGTCATATTAGTATCAATTATTTGGTTATTAAGTAGTATTGATTATTCATTATTGTTACGGATGGTACGGGTGGTCAACATCAGTCTTACAATGCAATGCTCATTGTTTTTAGTATATCTTATGAATTCAAATTCTGAACAAACTTTTTTTTTCCACTGTAACAAGATTATATCATTTCATTCAAAATAACGACATCAATACAAGTGGGGAGCATCCCTCAAAGAAAAAATACAAGTGGGACCATTATAAAAAATTTATGGACTAGCATAAAATCTAGATACCATTGAAGAATAGACGACTTGATTTGTTTGCCTACAAACAAAACTTAATGAAAAGTTACCTAGTGGAATAAGTTTTCTTTACACAATGATAAAATAAAGCAAATTCATAATTGATAGGATGATGAGAGCTGATGCCATCTGTTACTTGTTTGCAGTCTAAGTCAAATGAAACGTCTTGAAGATGCATCTCTGCAATCCAAGACAGAGTTGTGTGAAGACCTTTTGCCTCAGCTTCATGAACTAGTAGAAAACCTTGATACCACGATGTCAAAGTAGCTACAAAATGTACTTAGAGTGCGTTTGTAAAGAAAATTTTAAATGAGAAAAATAATTTTAAAGAATTTAATTTTTTTTAATATAAAATTCATTGTTTGGATTTTTTTTTATAAAAAATTTTAAATTTTTGAAATTTTAAAAGAATTTTAACTAATTAAAAATGTGAAATTTTAATTTCTTTTAAAAGATAAGAAATTGAAATTCTCTTGATAGAATATCTTTTCAAAATGTTTTTGTATTTTCTTTATAACCTTTATCATCTCTTTCACTTGAAAGTTTTCAAAATCTCGTTCTCGAACTCGTGACTCTTTCCTCACGCCGATAATTCGCTTCTTCAAGAAACATCGTCTGAGCTCGCGGAGTGTCGATTAAATGCAGGCGAAGGAGACACGTAGAACTACACTCACTAATTAGGTGAGTAGTCGTCGCTGCCTATCATGCGATGGAGGTGCTCGCTGGCACGAAGGGCCTGGACCATGCCTTCTGTTGTGGTCGGGTATCGTGATGTACGCCATCGTGTCCAGATTCCTCTGCAACTCCCCACATCAATATTCTTCTCTTTGAAAGCACACCAAACATATATTCTCTTCTTTTTACATTCATTTTCTTTCACCTTTACAATTTTAATTTTTTTTCATCCAAGTACAAAATTTTGGAAATAAAAGAATTTCAATTGAAGTATTTGAAATTCTTAAAATTTTAAATTTCTCAAAATTTAAAATTTTCTCATCCAAACACTATTAATGATTTCGAAGACATGCGCCTATGTCATAAGCATTAGAATCAATACCAATAGTTGCATAAATGTTACATGTGAAGCGCCTTAATGAAGGTTTTTATCCTCAATGCTGTGCTTGCATGGGACTTATTCATTTTTATTACGAGATCTCACTCCCTAATAGGAAATGATGTAGTCACGAGCAATGGATAAGGAAATATGAATAGGTTTTTATGAGGCCTCCCAAACTTTCTCATTGTGTCTCCCCCACGTACACCACAAGGTAGATACAAATGAAATACGTTGTTGTCCATTCCAGCTTTTAAGGAAGTGAAATACACATTCATGTATTGATTCTGCAGTTGCAATAAAATTCTGAATATGTGGCCACAAAGCAGCCTCAATCCATACTTTTAAAGAGTAATGGCAACCAAAGAACACATACCACATTTTGTTTTAGGATTGCTATCACAAAAGGGGTAGGTCATTTGACATTGAAAACCTGTGGATTTAAGTCTGAATCTGGTAGGAAGACAATTTCGAGCTAAGCACCAAAGGAAAATCTTGAATTTAAGGCACAGTCAAGTTCCATAAAAGCTGACAATCTCCTTGCTCTCAAAAGTCAGAAAGTGTGAATTATCAATTATGGATTCTATTCTATGATAGTAAGAAGACTTAACTGATATAGGCCATCTCTACTCAACACTTCCATATAAGCTTGTCTTCATCACCATTGAAATGAATTGGCATGCTCATAATTTGTTGGCAATCTCGAGCATTAAAGATATGCTCCACCACATCAAAAGGGGTAGGTCATTTGACATTGAAAACCTGTGGATTTAAGTCTGAATCTGGTAGGAAGACAATTTCGAGCTAAGCACCAAAGGAAAATCTTGAATTTAAGGCACATTCAAGTTCCATAAAAGCTGACAATCTCCTTGCTCTCAAAAGTCAGAAAGTGTGAATTATCAATTATGGATTCTATTCTATGATAGTAAGAAGACTTAACTGATATAGGCCATCTCTACTCAACTTCCATATAAGCTTGTCTTCATCACCATTGAAATGAATTGGCATGCTCATAATTTGTTGGCAATCTCGAGCATTAAAGATATGCTCCACCACATCAACTCGCCATGAATTTGAATTTGCATCAATAAGTTCAAAAGCACGCAAATCCACAAAGCCTTCTATTGGTTGGCTTTGAACATATGAACTATCAACTGCTTGAAGTCAAGGATCATTCCATACATTTATTTTGGAGCCATCTCCCAATCTCATCTAATTCCTTCTCTCACCGCTAGCCGTAAAACATATATGCTAAGCCAAGTGAACCTTGGATTATTACCCAAGCTAGAACTTAAAAAGTATCCATTAGAAAAATATTTAGCTTTGAACACCTTTATTTCTATAGCATCTTGGTCAGTCATAAGTTTCCAACTCTACTTTCCTAACATGGCTAAATTGAAGGCATAGAAATGAAGAAAGCCGATACCTAGTCCTACTATCTTGTAACATGCTATTTGTTTTGCTTCATCAAATGATTAAACTACTAATTTAGTCTCTAAAATTATATCTTATTGTCATATTAATTCTTGATTTTAAAGAAAATTTAAATAACACTTTTAATTTAGATCCATAAAATTAACCATGTTTTTATTTTAGTCCGTAAAAATGTTATTATTATTGTTATCACTTGAGCCTCTAAACTAGGAACAACAAAAAAAATGGTTAACTTTCGAGACATAAAATGAAATCCTAAAAGAAATTTATGAACTTATTTGAGCTTTCTTTAATTTCAACTATTAATAATGACAACAAAATAAAATTTCATAAATTGAATTACCCATTACTTCAAGTATTTTCTATTTTCAAACCAAGAAGACATGTTACCATTCCATTGACCATGGAAGTGTCAATTGTTACCTTCAATTACAGGTTTTTAAAAAATTAATATCACAAGTTCATTTTGGTCGAACGTAGGTAGTGTTTTTGACAAAAATATTTGGATGTTTCACCATACACGATTTTTTTTTTATTGAATGTGTTTGTTTTGGTCAAATGAAATCCAAGAAAGATACCAACATAATTAATTTTGTGTAGATCATAAGCTACTTGAATATTCCAACACAACAACTGAATCACTTAAAAATATTAGTTAACATAACTACAAGTAAATTTTCACATGTTCAATTTTATGTTAAACAATTGATTCTAAGATCAAAATTGATTTTAAGTTCAATTAACTTTATACAGTTTTTGTGTTGGATAAAAAAAATTTATAGTGAAACATTCAACATTAATCACGGCACATCAAAATTGATTTTAACCACACATAATTTTGTCAACGTTTAACAAAAAATGTTTGTTCAACATAGAAACAACTTTATATGTAGAAAAAGTGTCTAAAAGAACCTCTTTTTTCGACCCATTATGAGTAAGAATTTTCTTCTGACATACATGCATCAATGTTTTGGAAAAGGGGTTAGATTTTGATAAAAATTTCGGTTCTTATATGAATTTCTTACCCAAATTGCACTCAACCAAATGAAGTGTAGATGATAAAATTGTGCATAAGATTTAAAATGCTTAGCTTCAAGTTCCATTTTGAGTACACATTGCATTATTATATTATAGAACGCCGAGAACAACATTTCAAATTTATGCCTAGTAAATCAGTGGTCCAGTTTTGGGATTAGGGTATAAAAATGGCAGCAAGTAGAGCTAAAATAATTTAAATAAATCTCACCCATAGATAGATCCATGTACCGGTCGTAACTCGTAAGTCATGTTAAGGACATTACCTCAACCATGGGGGTAGTTACTTTTGTTTCCACAGTTCGCCAATCACAGACATTCCAAAGTTGTGAGATCCACACAAACAGATCAAAACCGGCTTCTCCCTCACACCACGACACCTAGCTATGGCGGGTTCCTCATATTTTCTTTCTCAACCTTTATGATGGCCAAAGCTTCAAGAAACTTTTCTCTTATTGTGTATATTATGCTACACAACTATATCTTTTGAGAAATGCTAATAACACACTCATTTGAACACTCTATTATTGGTTGAAATTTATTAAAAAATCGCAAATTTTAGTGGAATTTCACCTATTATTTAATGACTCATTTACCAATAACACACTCATTTGAACACTCTTGATTTGTAATTTTCAATAAATTTTAACCAATAGATACCCAGAAATGTTTTTGCTAATAGAATTGACATTGTCAAAGCAGGACTTTCAATAACTAGAGAAAACATGTCTTAAAGAATATAGATTAAGGCCAGGAAGGCAAAATGTAGCATATGCAGATTCAACTGAAAGTGAATCAAACAATCATGATCAAGATTATTCAAGATCCAGGCCTAAAAAAATCAACTAAAAGAAAGAATTCAAACTGTAGACAAAGTACATGGAGCCACCATTCTAAGAAGACAACACAGGACAACAAAATAAAGAAGTTAGTAATGTTGGACAAAGTTCAGACATGAAAACATTTTTAGCAAAAGGAATAAGTTTAGGCAAAAAAAATCATTTTTTCATAATTAATAGATTGTAAGATTATCGAGGAAGATGAATAAGTATACTATAAGGATGTGATAATTGTTATTCAAGAGTACTAAATACATTAAAAATGCTGTTGAAGAGCTCACTCAGCGAGCCAAATTGGCTAATTCACTTAGCAAGGAAGCCAGATCGCTTAGCGAGAGAAAAATCCTAGAGAATGTTAAATCAGAGAGCAGCGCGCTAAGCTCACAGCCAGCCCGCCCAGCGAAACTTTTGTCTCTTTTCACGCTTAGCGCGTCCAAGCCCACCAAGCATCCAGTCACTAACTCTTGTTTAGCGAGACATGCTCGTCGAGCGCACATTCATAATCTGAGAAGTCGAAAAATCTTTAAAACTGGAAGAGGAGGGGGAAACCAAGCGTGGGAAAGAAGGAACAGAGCATCAAGGTTGAAGGAAGACACTTTTCTTTACACTTTCACTTCACCACTCCATTTCCATCTTATTTCATCCATGTATTGATCCCTCCTTGCTAATGGAGGGCTAAACACTTCATTGTTGGGGAATTTTTCCACTAAGCACTCTTGATGTAAAAATTTTAACTATCTATTTAATATTATTGCTAGTGTTTTCTGATTCTATCTGTGTTTATTTTCCATATTTGTGGCTTGATCACCCATTTATATGTTTTGTTAGGATTTAAGTATTGGAAAATGTTTCTAGGAATAGTGTGAAGTATTCTAGTAAATACTGCATCTTTTTCGTAATGTGGCTCGCTAAGAATGAATTTGTTGAGAAATCAAGAACAAAACTAGGAGGGCTAGGCTCTTTCATGTGAGGAATCACAGCTAGAGTAATTTAACAGTGCAAAGAACATTAGGATAATGTTAAATAGAGAAAAACTTCTTTAATCACGTCAAGAGAAAGTTCAGTAGAATACTCCCTGACACATTCACCTTGCTATTTATTCCATTTTACAATTCTCTGTTTGTTTTTGTTATTTTTTCTTAAGCTGAAAAAAAATTACTACAATCATTGGAAAACATGAACTATTTCATTTTACTTTACTGCAATTAAAATTGGTTACAAATGGAATATGCGTCATTGAGGTATAATAAATTTCCTGTGGACACAATACTCTGTCTTACTATTTTAATTACTACTTGAACGAATTGGTGCACTTGCCAATCGTCTAACAAGTTTTTGACGCCGTTGCCGGAGAATTTCTTTTTACTTGATGTGTATGTTACAGTTTGGAAGCAATTTTTTTTGTTCATTGATTTATTTTTGTACTGATACTTATTTTCAATTTGATTTAATCTCGTCTTGGTTAACTGCTCTGTAGTAGCTTGCTTCTTGCATGCGAGGTAAAACTCTAGTAGGGGACTTAGCTCCGTTGGATTTGGAGATTAATGCTACTTGTAGAAGAAACAACGCAACAAAGAAAAGAAGAGTGTTACAGGATAGGACAACTGACCTCAGTGACGGGAGAATTCCTTCATCTAAATCTTCTTCATCATTTCTCATTGAACTGAGAGAAATTGAAGTTGGTGCATCTGAAGAAAAAACAGTGCCTGAAGATCAACCACCAAGAGTGACTCTTAAAGACTATTCTAGTTCTACTATGCCGCAGTTTTTCACTGGCATAGCGCGACTAGAAGTTTAAGCAACAAATATTTCATACCCGTATTCCTTGATTCAGCTCATTCAAGGAAATCTCTTTCATGGTTTACCAAATGAAGACCTTTATGCTCATTTAGCAACATACATTGAAATATGCAATACTGTAAAGATATCAGGAGTTTTGGAAGATGCCATCAGACTTAATCTATTTTCATTTTCACTAGCCGGTGAAGCCAAGAGATGGATGCATTCATTTAAGGAAAATATCTTGAGAACTTGGGAAGAGGTGGTCGAGAAATTTTTAAAGAAGTATTTTCCTGAGTCGAAAACAGCTGAGGGAAAGGCAGAGATTTCCTCGTTCCATCAATTTTCCAACGAATCCTTGAGTGAAGCCTTGGAGCGCTTTCGTGGTTTGCTTTGGAAGACTCCAACTCATGGGTTCACTAAACCTATTCAGTTCAACATTTTCATTGATGGTCTGAGCCCCCAATCTAAACAACTACTAGATGCTTCAACTGGGGGAAAAATTAAATTGAAGACTCCCGAGGAAGCTATGGAATTAATTGAAAACATGGTAACCAGCAACCATGCCATATTGCGTGACAGGACTCATATTCCTACAAAGAAAAGTTTATTGGGACTCACATCACAGGATGCTTTGTTGGCACAGAATAAGCTATTAGCTAAACAGCTTGAATCACGCACTGAGACTTTAAGTAAATTGCCAAAACAATTGCAGGTAGCCCAACCGACTCATTCAACAGTCATGCAAGTTGGAGGTTGCAGCATATGAGAAGGAGCTCATGAGTTTGGTGCATGTATGAATCAAGATGATACATCTAAAGAGGTTAATTACATGGCAAATCAGAATAGGCAAGGATTTCATCCAGGTGGCTATGCAGGATATCAGCAAAGGGGAAATTTTTCTCATAACCAAGATCAAGGTTGGCGATCACACTCTGGAAATCAGTTTAATAAAGACCAAGAAGGTCCATCCAATCGACCTCCCAACCAAGGCCCTAATTTGTATGAGTGGACCACCAAATTAGAGGACACACTGACTCAATTTATGCAAGTTTCTATGTCCAATCATAAGAGCACACAGTCAACGATCAACTATGATCATTAGAAGTCAAGGGAGAATGCTAGTGGGAAAGGAGAGCTAGAAGAAGAGGAAAAACAGGAGGAAGGAGAGCAAATGAGAGAAAGAGAAATAAGTGAAAAAGAGGAGAAAAATAAAAAGAGAGAGATCGAACGAGTGGAGAGGAAAGAGACTGGAGAAAGGATGACTAAAAGTGAGTTGGCTAGAGAGAGAAAAAGAAAGGCAGTCCCCAACCCAGTTAAGGAGGCTCCATATCCTTTGGTGCCATCTAAGAAGGACAATGAGCGATATTTTGCTCTCTTCCTTGATATTTTTAAGAAGCTAGAGATTGCAATTCCTTTTGGAGAGGCCTTGCAGCAAAAGTCAATTTATATCAAGTTCTTGAAGGATCTCCTCACCAAAAAGAGCAAATATATCAACAATGAGAGTATAATGGTGGAAGGAAATTGCAGTGCTGTTATTCAAAGAATTCTACCACCAAAATTCAAGGATCCAAGAAGTGTAACCATTCCATGTTCAATAGGGACAGTGACAGTGGGAAAAACACTAATTGACTTGGGAGCTAGCATCAATTTGATGCCACTTTCGATGTGCATAAGAATAGGGAATTTAGAAATTGCACCAACAAGAATGACACTTCAGCTTGCAGACCACTTGACCTTATGGCGTGGTTGAAGATGTGCTAGTCAAAGTGCGTCAATTCACATTTCCTGTAAAATTTGTTATATTGGACATTGAAGAAGATGCAAATATTCCACTGATTTTAGGTCATCCTTTCATGTTGACAACCAAATGTGTAGTTGATATGGGCAATGATAACTTGGAAATGAGTGTTGATGATCAGAAAGTTACCTTTAATTTATTCGATGCAATCAAACATTCGAATGATCACAATGCATGTTTCAAAGTGGAACCAAAGGAGTTAGTAGTGTTGGACAAAATTCAGACATGGAAAAAGATTCATTTTTAGCCAAAGGAATAAGTTATGGCAAAAAAAAATCATTTTTAATGCATTTAATACTCTTGAATAACAATTATCAAACTCCTCCAAATTTACAGTTTTGTTTGTACTCAAGCAAAAGAAACTAACAGTGGTCAATCAATTCAGTGTTTGTCTAATAAGTATCAATCATAGTGACAGAGATGACTGTACATGCATCAACCAACAAATCCTTTGAATTAATGTGCATTACATTTAGAGATATGAGCGTGTATTGGGCATCAGAAGTGAAATAAATTACAAGTATCAAGTAAAGTTGACTAAACTCTTATCCTCATGACTACTGTTTCTCTCATGCATACATACAAGTGTTTTCTTCATATAAACAACCAACACAATTCCCAACTTTTGACTTTCATATCATTCCATACACACAATGTGGATTTGAAGGACTTTGTTCGGCTTGTAATGAGGCTGGGCTAGAAATAAATTCATGGTTTTTCTTGGATGCAAACTTTTCTTATCTTGCCCTCAATTTCTTATTACTGCACTTATCCCTAATTAGCATCATTCAATAATCCCACCGGCACCAATGCTTCAGAATTATTTGTCATTTACTTTCATTTCTCATTCTTTTTTGGAAGCAGAGGAGCATGGTCATGCCATTTCCTGCAGCTTTTCAATGCTGATATATTCATTTTCATGATTTAATAACCCCCCTCCTAAATTTGAACCAAACAATTTCCATCAAGACAATGCTTTCCTAAAACCTAGAACAAGATATGATACAATTGATTTACTTCGCTAGGGTTCAAGATAATATTCAATCATGTGAGAGAATGACTAGCATTGTCCTGCAGTGAGCCAAGCATGATTGAATATTGTCCTGAACCCTAGCGAAGTAAATCAATTATATCATATTTTGTTCTAGGTTTTAGGGGAGCATTGTTTTAATGGAAATTGTTTGGTTCAAATTGTGGGAGTGGGGGGTTCATTAAATCATAAGAATGAATATATCAGCATGATGCAGAAATGGCATGGCCATGCTCCGCTGCTTCCAAAATAAATGAGAAATGAAAGTAAATGGCAAATAGCAATGGTGCCTATGGGATTATTGAATGATGCTAATATGGGGATAAGTGCAGTAAGAAGTTGAGGGCAGGATAAGAAAAGTTTGCATTCAAATAGAGAATGCTCTTCTAAAACCTAAAGTGTTGCAACCAAGAAAAACCATGAATTTATTTCTAGTCCAGCCTCACTACAAGCCGAACAAAGTCCTTCAGATTCACATTCACATTATGTGTATGGAATGAGATGAAATGAAAAAGTTGAGAATTGTGTTGGTTCTTTATATGAAGAAATCACCTGAAACACTTGTTGTGTATGAGAGAAACAGTAGCCGTGAGGATAAAAGCTTAGTCAACTTTACTTAATACTTGTCATGCTTGCTAATTTATTTCACATCTAAAGTCCAATACACATGCTCATATCTCTAAATGTAATACACCTTAATTCGGAGGATTTGTTGGTTGATGCATGTACAGTCATCACTATCACTATGATTGATACTTATCAGACAAACACTGAATTGATTCACCACTGTTAGTTTCTTTTGAGGACAAACAAAACTGTAAATTTGGAGAAGTTTGATAATTATTCAAGAGTATTAAATGCATTAAAAATGATTTTTTTGCCTGAACTTATTTCTTTGTCTAAAAATGAATCTCTTTCCATGTCTGAATTTTGTCCAACACTACTAGCTTCCTTATTTTGTTCTCCTCTATTGCCATCTATTGTCTTCTTAGAATGGTGGCTCCTTGTACTCATTCTATAAATTGCATTCCTTCTTTTAGTTGGTTTTCTAGGCCTAAATCTTGAATAATCTTGGTCATGACTGTTTGAACACCAGCATGTTTCAAAGTGGAACTAGAGGAGCTAGTAGTGTTGGACAAAGTTCAGACATGAAAAGAGATTCATTTTTAGCCAAAGGATTAAGTTCAGGCAAAAAAAATCATTTTTAATGCATTTAATACTCTTGAATAACAATCATCAAACTCCCCTAAATTTATAGTTTTGCTTGTACTCAAGCAAAAGAAACTAACAGTGGTCAATCAATTCAGTGTTTGTCTAATAAGTATCAATCATAGTGACAAAGATGACTGTACATGCATCAACCAACAAATCCTCCGAATTAATGTGCATTACACTTAGAGATATGAGCGTTTATTGGGCATCAGAAGTGAAATAAATTACAAATATTAAGTAAAGTTGACTAAGCTCTTATCCTCACGACTACTGTTTCTCTCATGCATAGAAGTGTTTTCTTCATATAAACAACTAACACAATTCCCAACTTTTGAATTTCATCTCATTCCTTACACACAATGTGGATCTGAAGGACTTTGTTCGGCTTGCAACCAAGAAAAACCATGAATTTATTTCTAGCCCAGCCTCATTACAAGCCGAACAAAGTCCTTCAGATTCACATTGTGTGTATTGAATGAGATGAAATGAAAAAGTTGAGAATTGTGTTGGTTGTTTATATGAAGAAATCACCTGAAACACTTGTGTGCATGAGAGAAACAGTAGCCGTGAGGATAAAAGCTTAGAGAACTTTACTTATACTTGTCATGCTTGCTAATTTATTTCACATCTAATGCCCAATACACATGCTCATATCTCTAAATGTAATGCACCTTAATTCGGAGGATTTGTTGGTTGATGCATGTATAGTCATCACTATCACTATGATTGATACTTATCAGACAAACACTGAATTGATTGACCACTGTTAGTTTCTTTTTCTTGAGGACAAACAAAACTGTAAATTTGGGGAAGTTTTGATAATTGTTATTCAAGAGTATTAAATGCATTAAAAATGATTTTTTTGCCTGAACTTATTTCTTTGGCTAAAAATGAATCTCTTTCCATGTTTGAATTTTGTCCAACACTACTAGCTTCCTTATTTTGTTCTCCTCTATTGTCTTCTTAGAATGGTGGCTCCTTGTACTTCATTCTACAGATTGCATTCCTTCTTTTAGTTGGTTTTCTAGGCCTAAATCTTGAATAATCTTGGTCATGACTGTTTGAATCACTTTCAGTATCATTTGAATATGCATAGGCTACATTTTGCCTTCTTGGCCTTAAACTATATTCTGTAAGACACAATTGCTCTAGTTTGACAACGTCAAATCTCTATCTGTCAAGATATTTGACAAAATTCGAAGAGTATAAAGAAGAATTTCATACTCAAACTATAACTATTAAGTTTGTATAAGAAATAATATTTAATTACCATTTATAAATTAGTGTTTATTGAGGCTTACAATGCTCATGCAAAGTCCTAAAGGAAGTATGCTCTTGATATTTTGGAAGAAACATGTATGTAGACCCATTGATAGTCCTATGGACCCAAATCAAAAGTTAATGGCAGACCAAGGTGAACCATACTCAAATCCAGAAAGATACAAAAGACTGGTTCAAAAACTTATTTATCTCACAATTACAAGACCAAACATCTCCTTTACAATTAGTGTGGTTAGTCAATTCATGCAGACTCCTCATGTTGATCACTAGAAAGTTGTGATTCACATTCTCAGGTACATTAAAAAGGCTCCAAGACAAGGATTGTTATATGAGGACAAAGGAAATACCCAAATCTGTGGGTATAATGATGTTGATTGGACTGGATGCCCCATAGACAAAAGGTCCACTACTGGTTATTGTGTATCCAGATTTTTATTTTGCAATGAAGATATGCATACCTCAGATAGTGTGTGCGTGTAAAAGTGAGATTATGTCAATCAATTATATACTACTTCAATACTTCACCAATGAATTTACAGTTCTACAGTAAATTATTCATTAGAAAGATGCAGGTAGGTGTAGTGAGAAATCAGATTTCTATATTCCACCACCCTCCTCAAAAAGAAAAAGGAAAAGCAATATTTACTTATTAATCAAGCCAGTTAAGAGTCAAAATTGTTTTTTGACACTTCACTACTAATTTGTTCTTAACTTCGATGACCACCACGTACCTTTTGCCTTGCTACTTATGGAGAAACTCTTTCTCAGCCAAAAAAGCACAATGTATGTATGGATCACAGTAACAACTACAATGCAGATCCCGACATAGACACATGCAGTTGCAGCACAAACATAAAGGTACCTACAGAAGAAATTGATGTTTTTATTTTGCAAGGTTATGTGATATCTATAAATATAATGTCAGAAAATCATAAAAAATCCCTTATAAGTTCAACATCAAATTCCAAAATCAAAGGATAGTTCTGTGATTCAATCATTCATCAACCTCTAAACATAAAATTCAAGGAAGACTTACTTGGGAGAAAAAACACTCCAAATAAATAAATGATTCCTCATCAACAGCAAGATGATCGTGTACACAGTCATGAGAACAGAATTTATGGTCAGCGGTACTAAGCAAGGAAATCCAAGAAGGGTCTTGAGAATTTCTCCAGAATTTCCTTTCTTGATAACTAGTGGATAGATTGTGGCCTTGACAGAGACATACAGCACCATACTAAGAAAGAATAACATTGGGGTTGCATAAGTAATAATGAACATTAGAAGACCTGAAAGGAAGGTTGAGTGACTTGAAATTCCCTGCCAATGGAAGGTAATACCTTGCTGAGGAAATATATATTTATGGACAATTAAAATCTTAAATGCAGAGTAGAAATTAATGTGCTATTTTTAAAATAATTACAAAAGAGAAATAGGAGACATTACAATAAAAGCTCCAGCCACATCAATTGTAGCTAGTGTATTACTGTTCCCAAGAGCAAAATGGCCTGCCATTCCCAGATTGTACAGAGCAGTAATCTATAAGATGCACAGTATCAGAACCAGATTATGCATTAAAAGGAAATGCAAGATGTGTAGGAGCAAGCACAGGTAACATGGCATCATCATAGTGTAATTACTTTAGTAATCAATTAATTTTAGTAGAAAGTAAAATAAAAGATAACAACATCACTTCTAAAAAAAAGCTTCAAAATCACAATTATTCTAGTATGCACTAACAATGCAAAGGTTTTTACACTGTCATTTAATCACAATTCGTCATGTATAATAAATTTATTGACTTTTATAATAACTATTTTAAAAATCACACTAACGATGATTTTTTATTAGTTTACAATTTAAAAACTTTTACATTGACTGTTCATGTCTATTAAGCCCTAAAATTAATAATTAATATATAGCAAAAGTCCAAAAGTAAACTTAAATTACCCTTGGTTAGATTCCAGGGCAATCACTTTTAGAGTTAGCACCACACTCTTGGACCCAAAACCAATGTGCTATCAAAATATAAAATAAAATCCAACATTTATTCATGACATCTGGCAACTAACCTCAACCCACTGCTTATGACATGACACATTGGAAGAAAAAGTAAGCATGCTGGCCAAGAATTGAATAAAGAGTAACAACACAGGCACCGCATTGATGGATTGTTGAAGCAACAACTGCAGAAGACACCAGAAAGTAATGTACAAGCATCCAACTATGTACAAGGAATCTTTCAATACCAAAATTGGTGTCGAGTTCTGAATTTCAACAGGAACAGAAGCAGACATGTAGAAGTTTTTCCTTGAGCATATGTCGGGAGTTTGCATAGGCATAATCCATGGCAAAACCAATACAACTGCAATAGTGGTGATTCCCAGAACGGCAAAGAGTATTTGTACTGATAAGTTGGCATCCTTATTGTATGAGGCAGACATGTCCGGATGTTTCATAAAATGTTGTAATACAAACAAACCAGACATTAACAAACAGAGCCCAATCCCTGTTAACACTTTTGTTTTAGACTGCATTAAGAACAATACAGATATTCCCATTATGATGACCATGGCACAAGATGCTATCTGAATCAAGTTTATATATTGGTTGCCAGCCTGCTCAAGCCACTTCGAAATGTCAGGAAGGTTAGTCCAATTTACACCACCTTGATGCCAGCCTCTCAAAATTCTTCCAGAAAAAAGAATAAGGAACAAGGAACTTATTTGGGATACTGATGTATTCTTTTGTTCCTTGATTGAATTGAGAAAATCATGTGCTTTATTAAATTCCAAAGACTGTATTGCTTTACGAAAAAATAACAAGTTAATGGTGGATGTTAGGAAATGCCAAATATAATGCTCTTCCTCAATCATGGAACTTGATCCCATACTGATGACAAGGATCAGGATGCCAAACAAAATGAACACCTCATCAATTTTCCATGGCTTCACATAATTGTCATGGTCTTGTGTCTCCCAAGCAGGAACTTCTTTGTGGATGACAAACACAACTCCCAAAAGTATCAAGCATGATACAACCAAAGCAGCAACTCCAAGAACAAGTAAATTAATTGGTTTCTGCACAGACATAAATTGTGACGAAAAAGAACAGAAAGAGAGAAATTTTAAAAGAAACTTTAACGACACAAATCAGTTAACATGAGATACTGGCTATCGACAACATTCCAGGTTTATCAAGGTCAAGAAATTTTGACTCAGAAGATCACACATACGTCAGTTGCTTTGTGTGATAGCCACTCACTTGCAGAGCTCAGAAACTCATTATATGCTGCAACAATGCTGTTATAACCTTCCGTGCTATTAGACCTAAAAAATAAATGCCAAGTAAAAATGTTAACAAATATTTCCTATGGAATTCATTAAAAATTAAAATCATGGCACAAAAAAACTATCACATACCTGGTGACTACTTTAGCCTTCCAGGCATCATGAAGAGTAGCAGCATTTAAATACAAACAACAAAACAACTTCTCCTTGCTACCTTTGCATTCACTGATTGTGGGTCCACTATTAGTAACGAAGGCATCACATGGAAAATTTCTACAGGACAAACCAGGCAATTGTGCTTGAAGTAATCTGAACAACTGCCATGAGTTCAACTGCAGTGCCCTCAACTTTTGGTCATCTATCTCAGCAAAGAAGCAAAAAGGATAAAAGAACATACTTTTACTGTTACATAATATAATATGCTTGATGAAAGCAGATAGCAAAAAATGTTATATCACCTGCTTCATTCTTTTGATCAATAGACAAGCATAGACAAAAAGAGATCTAACCTGTCAGAGAGTCAACCATTTGAGAGATCAAAACACCAATATTATTTTTTGGAATTGGCACACCAAAAAGTAAAGCTATTGTTGGTGCAATATCAACCTGGTGCACAGTAATAAGATGTAAATTGCATACATATTCGACCACCTACTACCCATGATCTTTAGTTAAATGGTAGATAGTCATTGACTAATGGTTGAATTGTATCTTAGGTTCAAGATTGACAAACAAGAAGAAACAGGGGGTAGTGAGATAGCAAAATAAGTTTCAACAGGGCAGGTGACAAATTCATATAAAAACATAAGAGGTTCATCACATATGGATGCATGCATATTGCAAACAAAAGTAGGCTAATGAACTGAATGCAATACTCCTTCATGGCTTGCAAACTGAGATAATACATTGAAAGAAGTTAAGAAAATTATGAGAAATGGTTAGTCCTGCATGCTACAGCCTACAAGCATGAAGTATAGTCTCATTACCTGAAAAATTGTGTCATGATTGGATGATGAATGGCCAGAGGCATGGGTTTTTGGCCCAATAAATAGAGCTATAGAGTCTGTTTCCTCGTAGGATGAACCCCCATGATTACCATTCTCAGTCATTCCATGGTCACTGACTACAACCTGTAAAACCATTTGCAGCAGAGATTAATTAAAACTTCAACTTCTGAAAGGACTTGATCTTTACAGTTTTAATTAATAATTAACTAATAATAGGCAAGGGTCATTTATCATCCACATAAAATCAAGCTTTCAAGTAAAACTCCAGCATATGTTTTTCTTTACTTATATATAAGCATGTGTGCATTGGAAATAATGTAAATAGGGCAGAATTATATGTTAATTAGGTTATAGTACATTCTTGTAATTATGTGTAATTATATTTGTATTTATTATACCTAATATAAATATATGATCTGCTGTCTAATTGAAACACGTGGAATTTATCACATGTCTCTTGTTTTCTCTCTCTCTCTCTCTTAACATTGTGCTGGCTCAAACATGCAAATGCATCCTAAATTAAAATTATACAACAACCATATACAGAAACTAAATAGATAAATACAATAGAGGAACTCTTGAGTGATCTGCCAGAAAAAAAGAACCACTTGTTGCAAGGCAGAGGTAGAATATAGAGCAATAGCTCAAGGTGTTGTGAATTGATCTGAATCAATATATTACTTGGGAGGCTTTGTTTCAAGGTATCGAGCAAGATTCCCGGGAATGTGGACTTGGGAATATCACATTCCCATGTTGGGTACAAGTTTGATAAAAACATTCCCAGGAATGTAAAGTACTCACAATTGACGTGCTTCATATTCCCATGGAGAACGGTGGGTATATTGGATTCCTGTGGGAATGGAAGTTATTTTCTACAACTACATATTCCCACTTCATTATCCCACATTTCCTTTTTTTACTTTTATATTTTAATTGAATTTTTTTTAATTTTTTTTCTTCTGAAATTACTATAGTCAAACAAACATATTTATGAGAATAATATTCCCAGACATAATATTCCTGGGAATGTGATTCCCGGGAATAAAATTTCATACCTTGACACAAACACCCTGTTGAAGGTTTACCTATTCCAATTCAAGAACCTACCAAATTCTTCAGTGATAGCAAGTCAGCCATCGGCATAGTTGACAATCCAATTCAACATGATAGGATGAAGCATGTAAGGATTGACAACTTCATCAAATTAGAATTTGAAAATGGGACATGTACCCTACACTTCTACATTCCAACATTAGAGGAAGGAGATGTGCACACAGGCTTGGTTGAAACCTGACTAATGTTGGCAAGCTGGGAATAGCTAAAATTTATTCCCCAGCTTGGGGTGGGTAAGGGGTGTCAGAAATCAATCCCTAAATTTAGGAGAATCGCAGCATATCATATCATTAATTGGAAGGATTACAATAAACTATTATATATTTATTTCATTCCTGTAATTTTGGGATTCCTAGTTAATTCTGGGAATATCCTATTTATTCTTTCCTTTTTCATTTTCTTCTATATAATGTATCTCTGCTCTCACGAAATAATACATTGATGAAATAACTTTCTTCATACTCTGCCCATATAATATAATCATGTTCATATTAAAGTCTAGAAATGCCCACACCACAATAAACAAGTCATGAATTCTGTAGTACACAATTCAAGAAAGCAACAAAAGGGTAGTTACAAACCAGAAGTGTCTTCCTTTGATCATTTTCTAGATTTCGCAAAGTATTTATATGAATCATCTTCACCACTTCATCCATTTCAAAAAGTTTTGGAGCCATTAACACACTGGAACAGTAGATGTCCAAGTTAAGCTTAGAGAACAGAATGAAATTACATGTATAGAGTGAAGAGATAATGATGATACCAGTTCCGCCCACCAATATGTCCAACATGATCCAAGCCTAGATAATGGAGTATCTACAATAAATTTAGTAAAATGCACATAAATGAAATTAAATCTTCATTATAAACCATCATATAATTTATAACTTGACAAATATACACCTTTAGTACACGGTGAAAGTAGTTAACATAAAATTGAGAATCCTTATACTATAAAATGAATCTTAAGTCTTGACTTTCGCTGAAAACTGAAAGCCAACAATTTAGTGTAGAAGTAGATTGATATCTACCTTTAAAAGTCAAGAGTTGAAAGAAGTTTGTTGATAAGAGAGATGAAAACAAAGTATGTAACATCTAGCAACCAGTAAACTGATGTTGTGTATGGAGTAAATATTAACAAGTAGAACCAAAACAAATATTTTTTTCAGTTTCCTATTTGGAGTAATCATATAAGCAGAGCCAAGCCAACTCTTATATTATAGCTGATAAAAGCATAAATGCTTATTAGGTATAAATATAACCAATCAACCAAACCAACTTATCAAAGTTAATAAAAGGTAATAATAATAGTAGTAAGCTTTCACATAAGTCCATCTAACAAAATTACAATTTAAACACTTGGCAGTTGACACTTATTATTATAGTAAGAAAATGGTTAACCTGATAGGGTTATCAAAGATCACATGATCTCTGAAGTGCATCCATTAAACAGTCCTAGTGATATATTGTTAGAATTTAAGGAAATGAAGGGGAAATGTCTCAATGTAGTCAAACAGTCAAAGTTCCAAACAGAATGACAAGGACAACAGTCTGACAGTCTTCTTGTTTAATCTTCAAAAACTTACCAACACCACATTTCTATAAATTCATACTGCAATCTCTTCAAGAAATTTATTTGTATGGCAAAAGTTATTTTTTCCAAGAAAAAAGCAGGGGATATAAACAAGTTTTGGAATGCATGAAAAAACTCAAAAACATGCCAAAGCACACTTGGAAAGCTAGACAACATGCACACTAGAAAATGATGCTTATATCCAAATCCTGTACTCAGAAATACACCAAAGCATACATGAAACCAATGTTCATCAGTAATATGATATCAATAAAATAACAGCTAACTCTTTGGCCAGAAAAAGAACGTGCAAATGCGAGGGGGAGGGGGGTTAAAACCTACATGTTCTATACTACTGAGAAAAAGGCATTAGGTGCAGAGAGAATATGTACAAGTTTGCAAATTGAAAATTATCAAAAGACGGAAATTCAAAAAATATTAGTTAGGGACCGACCAAATTACGAAGTTGTCATAATTACCTACCAGAAAATTCCAATCATCTCTGCTAAGTTCATCACCAAGATGTCGAGACACATTTTGATCTACTTGTACGGTGTCTTTAACCTGTAGTAACAAGAAGATTCAGAAAAACAATGTCATAAGAATATACAGAAACTGTGTCCATTGGTACCACACACATGCTGTTTATTTATAATCAGACGGATGCTACAATTAAGGATACATAACCCACAGGATCCTAAATATTAGCTATACAGGTTTCCTTATTAACATAAGATATGATTAGATATTTAACAAATGTAAAATAATAAAGCAACCATACTATTTATTAGAGTATTGTAATGAGCTGCAGCTATTCAACTGCAGACTCACCTAGCTATTAGTAAAGTTAGTTATCTAACAGCTGTTAGTTAGTTAGTAGTTAGTTAGATGGATGCTGCTACTCTCTCTAACAGAACTGTCTATAAATACTTTTCTGTAATCTTCAGTAACTCGGGTTAATGAATAACATTATATTCCTCACTTTCCTCTCTCTCTCTATTCTCTTAGGTTAGGAATTCTATGACTATTTTATATATAAACTTAAAACCATTGAGACATATTGCCTTGTCCTCATCTGAGACATAAGAAATTATTAATGAGAAATGTTCATGGATTGAGAAGTCGAAAAGAATCTTTTTATTTTATATTATAGAAAAGCACTTACAAAAAAACTGCTAACTCCATCATGTCTTGCAAATAAACCAGGAAATAACCTGAGCCATGTATCATCACCATGCATAACCATTTTCCACCCAATTTTAAAGAACTGTGCTGCAACAAGCAAGTAAGATGACATCAACATTAGTTCACACTTCACAGGAAAAAAAATGATATGGTCTATTTTTCCAACATTGGTTTCTACAACTAACCAACAAGATTGTCATCTAAATAAGCCAGGGTGTTAAAGTTGAAAGCCACATCCAGGAAACCCCCAATTGCTCCAGAAACCATAGCCTGGAATGACAAACAAAAACATATATAATAAGTAGAGGTTGGAAAAAGGAAAGAAAAACCATAGATCATACTATCATACGACCTCCTTTCGTACTTCCACACTAGAAACAGGAAAGAACACTAACCTTCAATCGAGGCATTGTAACGGTTGGAGCAGCAGCAATTGCATGATATCCAACAGCCATACCACTTGCCAATAATGACTGTGTATATGGCATAGCTTCCATAAAAGCCTTGCTAGGAGGCTGACCCTTCTTGCCAAGCACAAATTCCGCTGGAAGACCATCAATAACCTAATGCAAAACCATATAACTCAATCCATAAACGACCAAAACACATATATAACCAAATCATAGACCTCAACAAATATGACATTTCCACCAATAGTACATACCATTAAGACAAGTCGATCATACAAAGGAGGAATCTCGGATCCTTCCTATACAAACAAAACAACATTTTACAAACCTATCAGTAAAAAACAAAACTAAAAGCAGAAATGAGAATCGCATTGCATCAAAACAATCACTCTAAAACAGCAATCGTAACAGATCTCCAATTCACAACAAATTATATATTATATATCGTATACTGCGATCTGACATCAAACAAACGATTATTATTTTATTATTCGTAACAAGTATATAGAGAATTTAAATGTCAAATTCAAACTTAGAGAATATGCATTCACAACCACAACCTGATATAAAAACCTGCGGCGATCTGGAGAGAGAGACGCGTAGCTCTGATTTGCAGCGCCATCGTTATCGCAGGTTGGTCGTCGGAAACTCTCGCAGCCACTAACAGAAAATAAATAAATAAAAAAAAAAGTGAAGTAATGAATGAATGGAGAAAGGTTGGTTAAGGAGATGGAAAATTGTTATAGTTTTTGTTACCTGTAACCGGAGAGAAGTGGTTTGACGGGGAAGAAGCCGAAAACGAAGATGGAGAGACCGATGAACTGAATCGCAACCGCTGCTAAGCTGAACAGTGTCAGCTTCGTGCATGAAATTGAAGACATTTCATTCACCGTCTTTTAGAATCCAGAACGCGCGCTAGAGCACAAACAAGTAAGAGAGGAGAAAGACGGAAAAAAGAGTGGGTGCACTATACTTAAAAGTTGAAGTTTTCCTCGCAAAAAGTTAAATCAGACAATGATAATTAATTGTAACTATGAATATTAAAATATCTAGAAAATATATATAATTTTTGAAATAAATCTTTTATTATTTTTAATTTATGCTTTAATTATTATTTAATTCATCAATTAAATTTAATGCATATTTACGATAATTATGTATGAAAAAACAGTCACAAAATTTTAAATTTTTTATTATATTTTATTATACCATGAATCATCTTTTTTTTTTCTCTTATGAAGAGGGAAGAAAATAAATACCTTTCTATTAAAGTTAAGGATGAATTTGAAAAAATATTATAAATTTAATGCTATAAATAAGTTAATTAACTTTTTTAATAAACATAAATTAGTATATCTTATAGTTAGGGATAAAAGAGTATAAAGTAATAAACATAAATTTAAGTTTTTTTTTTCAAAAAGGCAAAGGACACAATTGTAATTTTTGAGTGTGAACAACAAAATATTTAGAAAATATATTTAATATTTGACTATTATAAATAAATCATTTATTACTTTTAATTTGTGATTTAATCATCATTTAATTTGTAAATTAAAATTTAAAGTGTATTTATAATAATTATGTATAAAAAAGCAGTCACAAAATTTAAATCTTTTATTATATCTTTTAGGTTTAATAATACTTTTGGTTCATTATATTTTAAGGTTATTTTGTTTTGATACATTAAATTTTAAAAGTTTTATTTTAATCTTTTATATTTTTAAAAGTTTTATTTTAATCAAAATTTTTCATTTTTCTGTTTAAAATGTTAATGTTCCGTCAACTTTTAAATTTTGAATTAATTAATCTAACATAATCACGGCTAAATATCATCATTATCTTTATGTATCAAACAAAACAATCATGAACAAAAAAATGACATTAAACTAATCTTTTATTATATAAAGTTTTTCAAGAAAATTAAAGGACCTAACCATAATTTTGATTATGAACAACAAAATATTTAAAAAATATATTTAATGCATGACTGTTATAAATAAATTATTTATTACTTTTAATTCGTGCTTTAATAATCATTTAATTCATTAATTAAATTCAATGTGTATTTATGATAATCATGTATAACAGAACTGAAATTTTAAATTATGTTTAATTATTTCTAATTATGTATAAGTAATTCACTTATATTGTGCTGAGCTGCTATGTGAAACTCCTCTTGAAACTTTTAGAAAGTAAAATTTTTAAAAACATTATAAGCTTGTTCTTTTAAAGGGAATAGAGTTCAAAGTGAAGAGCCCCTATATGAATCCATCATGATATGATGTAATTGTTGTTGCCCAACTTCTATATTATTTTGTTTCCTATTTCTAAAGAGAGAAAATATTCTTTTAGAAAAAAAATATTATAGAAAATGAATCTATTTAATAAATGAGAGAAAGATATTTATTATTTTGATTGAAAGTGAATCTATTAATCCAAACAATAATAATAATAATTAATTTGAAAGAATAATTAGAAATAACTATTAATCTAAATTAGGTAAAATTTAGTAATTAATTACTCTTATTAATATTGCACAAGTTAGAAAAACCAAAAAAAAAATAATGCATTTGAAAGTAATTATATATTCTTTTATATTTTGGTGCAAAAAATGTCCTCATGTATTTCTTATATATAGAACTCGAATAGTAATGTTTACATTAATCACCGTGCATGTTTGCAAGGTAAAGTACATAGACACAGTTAATGAAAGTTCATGATAATATTATAACAAATTTAGCTTGAATTTAACATAATTTTATTATTATTTTAATGTATTTTGAGTTTTGAATTAATTGTTTTTGTAAGTACTATGTTTCGCAAAACTAGTTGGAAACTAAAAATTTAACGGGTAGTTAAAAGTAGTTAAAAAAATGTAAAATGATAAAAATAAACTTATTTATAAAATATTTATATATGAACTTATTTATAAAATATATTGAGATGTTATAATTATAATTTTTTAATTAATTCTAAATTCTTATAATTTTCATAGATAAATTATTTTTATTACATTTTTTTCATATTATAAATTCTAATATTAATCTTATACTATATCTTAAAATATTAGAAGCTAGTAAAAAATATTAAAAGTTAGCTAAAATGATTTGATGAACATAATCATATTATATTTATGTAAAAACTATTCCTCTCATCATTGTAAGAAAAATAAATATTTCAATTATAATAATCATAGACTTAGAATTTTTAAATAAGGTATCGAATTTAAATCATATGAATAAAAAATACATAATCACTTTAAGAGACTATTAATAGTGGACAATCAAATTTTTCAACAAAAATTAAGTAATAGCATATGGTGATCCATATCTAACATTTGACCTTTTAGTGTGAATTTGTAAATATATTATACAGTCGGATAATAGTTGTTCGGGTAACATGGCATGGCAATTAAGTAAGGCATGGTGTGGTCTTGTTACGGTTAGCAGAAATGTGTTGTGTACACGAGTTTTTGTTTGATAGTGTGTTTCTGAGATCGTGGCTTGCAAGAGCCACGCACGAAGGATAATGAGGTTGAGGATTATAAAAGCCGGAGGAAGCGAGTTTTAAACTAACTTCAATTATCAAATGAACATCAAGTAAAAAATAAGCCTTTGGACTCAAATTCTTTGGATTGATTACTGATAAACAAAACTGCAATACAAAAAAACAAAATACCGAGATAATTACAACTAAATACAATAACGAGCACACAGAATAACAATCGTAAATAATGCACATGCAAGCTACTCAAGGCATAGTGTAAAAATTTCATAAACATCTTTCGATTTAAAAGGTCATGTTCTCACATCTTTTAGTGCACCCCCTTTTTCAAGCTCACTGACCATATCTTTAAGTGACGGAACCTTCATAGCCAAGGTCCTATATAATCTAGAATACCGTGCTCGAGTTCCATCTGCAGTCCTTGCCAGGGCAAGCAAGCTTAGAGCCTCAGGTAGTTCAGCAAATACTTGCTTCATTTCCTCCAAGCTCATATTTTCCAAAATGGACGGCCTTGGGGCAACCCTCACAATCTCGCCGCCTTTAGGTTCCTTAACTCGAGCCTCGGCTTTAATGATTAGTTCTGAATTTGAGTTTGCTCCACATTTAATTATAAATGGTGAGGTATTACCCGTATTGAATTGAAGGACGTTCCACTGTGCCACATCAGTTCCAGATCCAGAGCCTGTATCCGTTGATGGCTTGCGAGAATGTGATAGATTTTGAATGCGGTCATCTTCTTCAGGAATTGACTGCATCATAAAAGAGGGATTAGGAATCCCAAAACTCAATTAAGGTCAGGCTCAGACACAGATTCAGATGCCAGAAATGCTGAGACAGGAGCATTTCAAATTGTTTTCATCCGTTCATTCCCTTAGTTTTCTTTCTTTTCTTTCCCTTTTGGGTACAACATTTATTAAGTATTTACACGGGTTATAATCCCAGTTGGCTGAGCAAAAAATTTAGTTAACAATAATTTTAAAAAGTAAAGGAAATAGTCAAATACAGGGAAAAGAACAGATAAATTTTGGACAGCATAGATGTTTTTTTTTAAAATACAACAGAGTAAATAAATGGTAATGTTTAATATGAAAGACATGTTTTTTTCCCCAGAGCAATTGAAGTGAATTGTAGTTAACAGAGTATGCCAACAAAGTTCAAAGCATATTCAGATTCCTTCATAACTCAGGATACAATCTAGCCATACAGAGCAATAATTTGCTTACCTCAACTTTTCTGCGGGCATCTGCAATGTACCTCTGAGCACATGGATGATCAATTTCAAGAAGTGAAGGCATTTGTTCTGTTAGTTTATCAAGAGAACCGAGCACTGTTCCTTTCTTACTTTTCTGGATGGTGTTCACAGTAGAAAGTCGAGTTATATCCTGTTCAAATTATATCTTAATTATTGAGTATTTCCTATAGAACACTGAAGTTTCAAAAAACATATTTCAATAAGAAAAAAGAAACCTCCTTGACTTGCTTCAATATTCTATCAAGTGAAATGAGAGATGCTAATCGTGCATCCTCAGCAGCAGTAGAAGGATTTTGAACAGGCGAACTACCATTTTCCAATGTCAGCAAAGCTACATCACTTCTCATTTGTTGTAAAATCTGAAAATAATTAGAAAGTCAATGTCAGGACTCAGGACATGATAAATAGACATTCACTTATACTATGAAAATAAACCATCTGCTTCCTTCTTTAATTGCTATTCAAAACTCAATCTACCACTAACATTGCAAAGGTACAAGTCTGACAAATTGCCAGAACATTCATTTAACATTGTATGTTACTGGAAAATTATCCCTCCTTTAGTTGCCTATTTTGTTGCTCAGTATGAACTATAGTAATCAATTTTAATAAATTGAAGCCCAAGACTACTTAGCTGACTTTAGTTCCTTTTGAGTTCAGCAGGTCATAACTGGTGTTGTCTATAGTATTAGTATATACAACAAATGAGAAGGAGTACATGTTCCATTTACATCTTCCTAATTAGACAAAGATGGCTCTCTAGAAGTGCTGAATAAGACTGGGCAAACAGAAGTAGAATCAACAAAATTATAAAAAGAGATTTTACAATATTTGTATGGTACTTTAACTTCCTCTTATCAAAGCAATTTCTAAGTATCATGTGAAAATATTTCAAAAAAATAAAAAAGATGCATAACAATAACATGTTATAATGTTATCTTAAAATTTCCTATGCAATCTCTGTATAAACTAGTGCAATGACAAAACCATCAACTCATGACAGAACTCTAGACATATGCAAATACAAGTTTATAGTTCACACTATTACATGCATGCTTAAGATATGTGGGAAAGTATCCCCAATTTAGGTAAAAAAACATCTTCTGTTTAGGAGCTGTATATATAATTAGGTTTTGACTTCGTATCATTTTCCTAATTTCCTAGTTTCACTACTTTCCTAGTTTCCAAATATCAGTTCATATAATTAATCATGTTGTGGATTACCACAGGCAACTCAGAAATCCTTTGATCCATCTAAAGTCAAACAAAAAGTACCTTTCTTCTTTTGTGATCAACAGATTCTAGAGCTGAACGCAACTTCGCAACTTGTGCTGCATCTTCAGCTTCTTCTGTTGCCAAGGTACCAACAATATCCTGATAAGCCAATGTTAGGAAAACAAGGATCAACACATAATTTAACACGTGAAAATCAATTAAACATGGCATTTCCCTCATTTTTTTGGTTTATGATATGCATCCAAACCACTAAATGCAATCAAGTAAACCAGACAAATGTAACTAGCCATAGATTTTTTTTTTTGCTCAGCAAACATAGATATGATATATTAATAATGAGTACTAGTGGTACTGAAGTTACAATATTTTAGGGGCCAGCTGGTTCCTATGATTATTAGTAGGAACAAAGCCAGCACCACAGCACCCTGCTACCTAACCCGTGCTACAAAAATCCTAGCTGAATAGAAGATTTGAAAATGTAAGGAAAGCAATTAGATGATTTGTAACTAGCCATAGATGGTAATGAACAACTCACAAATGTAGCAAAGCAATTAGGTGATTTGAATAGAAGATTTGAAAATGTAAGGAGTATTTTGGTTATATTCCTAGCTGATGTGGGATATCTTAACACAACCCAATCACAGCAAGGAATGGACATTTGAGACATTAAGTTTCTATAAGACTAAGCATTGTGGGTGGCCTAACATCAATATAGGATAGGGTTTGATATCATCGTTATTGGAAATGAAGTAATGAACTGAGTCCAACACAACACCAAAGGCTAGCTCAAGGTAAGAGGATTGCTCAAGCCTTATAAGGAGTTTGTTAAAATAAAAAAAAGGTCTTATAAGGAGTACTTTCGCAATATTTCTAGCCAATGTAGGATACCTTAATAGCATTATTGCAAAATTTTGTGCAGTAGTTTTTTTAGCTAGCACCAAGTTTAGATGGAAAGTTAAGTCTGAGATGAGATAGTTAAAGAAAATAACTGCCTAGAAGAAAATACTTCATCTAACTAAAGCTTCCCAATTGACAATCTCTTTGTGCATCCAATAAAAACACTCCTTTGGAGTAAACATTAGCTAAATATGAAAACAAAGTTAAGAAAAGCACATTATCCAATATTGGTGCCAATGTAAGTGGGCAAAGTCTAGCATATTCATGAATGCATCAAACACAATGAGCATAACTAGTAAGAGCACCATCTCTCTCAACACAGTCCCAAGTTGAACATGGTTTCTTCCAGTAATCAAGAACATTGAATAGCATTCATTTTGAATAATCATTCAAGACAGACAGATTTAAGATGAAGTGTACCTTTAAGTGCTGCAGTTGAGAAGTATAGACACGTTTTGAATATTCAAATAAAAGTTGGCCAAGGGCATCAGTTTGGGGAGGCAGAGCACTGCCAAGTCCAGCCATCCAACCATCCATAATTGCAGTTGAAATAAGCTCCAACTGACCAGTTGTCCCCCCTGGTGCATCATTTCCCATAACAGATAGAAAATCAAACTTCTCTGCAAGCCAGGATCTAATTTGGCGCTGCAGCTCTCCTGCTGGGGTATGTACAAATAGTGCAGCAAGAGCCTTGTTTCCAATTGCAAAATTTTTTGCTTCCTCACTAATTTCCCTAAGCTTTCCCCCAGTTACTTGCTGTCTCCAGGTTTCCTACAAAATTTATTTAAAATTAAAAAAACAAGGTGACACACGCATACATAATCCATCCCGCAAATAGGTACAAAGATGATAGTAAGAAAGGATCACTAGGAAATACCGGATTTTTAATGATTTTCAAAATTCAAAAGAAAGACATGAGAAACAAAATCCTGCTCAATAGTTTTCTTCCACATCTAACCAAAACTATTTGTTGAATCAAAGAGATTAAAAACTTGAAGACTAGTCTAAGGATCTTTTGGATTTAATAATTTTACAATGTCAAACAAGTTGACATTTGTATTGGATGTTTTTAGACTAGGCATGCTGAGTATTTTAGACTTAGTTCTCTTATCCATGCTTAGTAGAAATCAATTACAAAGTGTTAGAACAAGTAACAAAACTCACTTCTCTTGAAATTTGGCAAGAATCGTCGAATTAATTGATTACAACTTCAGTAATTGATTACCTAAGCCAGTTTCAGCAAAAGGAAATCTTTGTGGCTCGAGATAATCGATTACCACATTTAGTAATCGATTAGATTGCGTGTGGAAACTTTAAGAGCTCTCTGTAAAACGAGATAATCGATTACCACAAACTGTAATCGATTAAAACGTTTTTTGGAAATAAAGAACAAGAGGGATTTGAACAAATTAATCGATTACCACATTTGATAATCGACTAAATCAGATTTATTTGTTAAAATTATAAATACCCTCATTTGTTCTTTCTCATTAGTGACTCTTGATTTGATCTTATCTTCTGAAAAACACTTTCTGAGAGCCATCTAAGGGAACCAATCTACATTTCAACAAGAGATTCGTATTGATCAAGATTCATTCATTCTTCATCATGATTTGATAATCAAAGGAAGAGTTTGAAGATGTTGTGATTTACACATCAAGGTGTATTCAATCTAATTTCAAATTCTTTATAGATTCTGACCTTGATTAGAGTTATCAAGGGTTTGTGTGAGTTAATAGGGTTTCAATCAACTCCTGATCCTTCTCTTGTAGGGTTCAAGAGAAGAGTAGAATTTTTAGGAAATTACATGTACATAGTGTTTGTACTTGGTTTTTTATTTGGAAGTTTTAAGGGGTCTTAGAACAATTGGATTTAGGTCCTCTTGAGGATTGAACCAATATAAATTCTGAGTGTGATTCTCTTTCTCTAAACCTTTGTTTTGTTGATCAATCTTGGTAACGGAATTGATGTGAAAGGGCCATAAAACTCTGTTTTCTAAGGTTTTTGAATATATTGATTTTTTGTGTTGTTGATCTTTCTTCAACAAGTCTTTTGAGAAAACCTTGATTTGTAAAAGAGTATTGATTTTAATTTAATTGAATTAAGAAATTAAGCGGTAAGGTTTTCGAAAGAATCTATTCAACCCCTCCCCCCTTCTAAATTCCCGGTTATTCCAACAATATTAAAGGATAATATTATTACCTCATCAATCCCGCGTATCTTCAACACAACAGATGAAAATTTGGATTTCTTTTCTGGCTTTAGACTCACTTTAAATCCCTGGATCTGCTCATCAACATATTGCATAGAAGATCTTCCAGGACTGCTTGCTCGGCTAGAACTTCTACTGGGTCCAGCGTTGGCCTTTTCAAGAAAGCACTCAACTGGCAATACCTTCCAATCCAATGTGCAAGACTTACTAAATTAGAAAGGGTATGCCCGCCATATTCAATAGAACAACACTATATGCACCCTAACACAGGAAAAAGAAAGAAAGATACTCTACCTTAATGGATTGCAACTCTGTGGATCTAGCAAGCAAAGATCTTATATACAAGATTCTAACACGGGAAACAAGCATGGTATCCATTACTCGCCTTGGTTCCATTTTACGAATAAATGAGAAAACAGCATCTCTAATTTCAGCAAGTATTTCATGTTCTCTGGAGGCACCGGCTTTGATGACAGCAGCCAGAACCTGCGACCATTATGAACAATGACTGTAAAATCTATCCTGCAAACAGAAGCTATTAGGGTGGCTTGTATTTAACATTGTCTGTCATGCAAGAGCCTCCTGGGATTGAAGCATGGATACACACAAGCACACCTTACCTTATGCTGAAATTCAAGTTATTTATCAAGAATAGGGGCACAAAGGAACAAACCCTAGACCACTTGGCCATGAGGTTTGACCTCTGATACCATGTCATGAACCAACTATTTCAAAAGCTTAGCAATCAGGAGAAGGCTAATGAATGGTTTTATATCTAACTTCCTGAAATGGCTTCATGCCGTATTTGATTTGGTCTAGGGACTTCATAAAGATGCCGACCAATTGATAAGTTCCAGACCTCTATGGGTAAGCCTCTTAAGGTTTATATCTGCTGGCTCAAATATCCAGGGCCCACTTAGAGAGTTACAGGGAGAGAAAGTATGTTACCGAGTCTGTTATATAGGAGGGGGTGGGGGGGGGGGGGGGGGGAGTATGATATTGCTGTCATTGGAGTCTAGAGTAAACACTGACTTAAAAGGGGGTTTGCCTCTTATTTTCTCTTGTACTGGTGCCTTATTTCAGAAATACAAATACAATTTCAGATTTCTCTTTAGCAAGTTCCTATCACTAATCAACATCAAACATATATTTTTTTTAAGGGTGTCTATGCTCTTACATTTTTGTAGGTGAAACAATTAAAAGGGATTTAGAGGTCAATAGTTTGTGTATAGACATGATTTACAGAAAAACTTTATGGCATTGTTTGATTCCAGGTACAAACCTCACTTAGTGAGAAAATACTAGATTGTTGTTGTCTAAGCTCTTACATTTGATATGGGATAAAGTTGTGTTTATGGCCTGTCTTTCATGATCTGCACATGGTTGGTTCAAAGGAATTTGTACTACCGATATGCAAAGAAATTGAAGAGCTTTTTAGCATTTTTCAGCAACTTTATCTCGCAGTTTTCATTTATTTTCTTTTCTAGGATGATATTTAATGTCCCACAAGATACACTTTTCCTCTCTCTTTAGTAATATGTTGCCACAAATTGACTGATAACCATCAGAAAACTATAACGAATCAAGCTTCTATACATTTTCAAACTGAATAAAGAGCAAACATTGTCTAAGGCCCACACTGAGGCAACCAATGCGGAATTCGTAATTTGAACAAGGAAAAACAACCCGAAAGACTTGATATAAAAATCAAAAGAACAATGTTGCACATAAACTACAATTTATCTATGTTTATTAAACTGAACCCAAAACACTCAAGACCCATACCAGCATCAAAAGCTTGTTCGCACCATCAGAAATGGCAGCGAGTCCTTCATATTGATCAGGATTAAAGTCATTCAGGGCAGCAGTAAGATATTCACCAGCAGGGGTAATCTTAACTTTCTCGGAATCAGACTTAACTAAAGCAACAGTGCCATCATTCTTATCTGTCATCAAAGAAGAAGGAAGAACATCCAGAGAACGAGCTCTTGCAGTGGTGCTGGTGCCATTCCTGTTTGAATATAACGAGAATAAAGCCAATATCCATATGCTTAAAAACAAAATATAACTGCAGAGAGCTCTAGATACCATGTAGAAACTCTAGAGAGGAGAAAAGAGATTTGTATATTGACCTTAGAAAATATTACAAAGGCTACTGAGATCTCTTACAAGAACAATATTTATACTGCTGAGATTCAGTTGTAACTGAAGACTAACTAAAGCTAACTGTCAACTGACTACAGTTAAAAAACTAAATAGAGTTAGTTACTCATTTACACTTACAAACTGCAAAACATAGGACATACAGTAAAATTATACCTTCCCCTATTTTGAGGCTGAACATTAACTGCTCCCCCAGATAATGGACTTGACAGCTGAAAATAAATTGAAAATCTTAAAACAGCAGAAACACCACTTTGACAGCCTAGAAGCATGCAATACAAATAATAGTCAAAGTACTTTAGATTCTTCCATCTATCCCTTCTATATTTTATCATATATTGCTGATAGCCTGATTGAAGAAAAGAAAGTATATATGATGAAACAATATTTAAGAATTCCTGTGGTTAGAGCCACACAGACAGAAGCTAGTTTACTTTATTAAGTAAAAAATTCTTTGCAATAAAAGTTATATTTCCAACTACTTTGTTGCACAGTTCTTTTAATGCGTACACAATCCATCAAAACAATGCAAAAGAATTATGATTTAGGAATCACACAGACACAGATATGGATGTCCAATTTATCTTAAATTTGGTATGCATGATCATTATCATTATCACGATATGACAATATTCAACAGTTGAATTAGTGAAATTAGTAACCTATATAAAGCTACTCAACAACATAAGTGTACAAGACTCAACTATTAGAGTATATGGAGCCCACCAATACATAGATATTTAATTTAATATTTGACATTTACATACATTTCGAAAGGTATATAATATTTAATGTAAAGTAGTTGAATGAAGTACCAATTAATTTTAAAACTCCATGAAAATTTATAAGCCTGATCTACCTTCTGAACATAGTTCAGTGATTGATTGATAAAACTCTAATATTTATAAATAGTTAAGAACTGGAGTGAGTTAAAAACTTATTCTTGATGTAAATGGACCCCCACCATTACAGACACATAATGAATGATAACTTGGGAACAGTAACTCCAGTAAAAAATAAAATTTGCCTACCTGAGGTGATCCAGCCAGAGATGCTTTCTCAGTCAATTTATCAAATAATTTCTCATTTTCTACATGCAACCTCTGCAAAACATTGAATTGAGTTCCTCACCAGGATAAAATGAAACTAATGTAAGCATGCAATAATTCAACACATTTGAAGAACTCAACAAAATAAATATTCAGAACTTATGGCATGGCACATTTTGATACACAGGAACCATATTCAGGGATTACTTATTCAATCTTTTACAATCTAGAAGGTTCACAAGACAAGCAAACCAGAATTCATGTAACCATAAAAAAAAAAAAAAAAAAAATTGTACATTGAGATATCTTTGTTGCAATTTCTTAGAATGTGGGTTTAGGTCTAACTCAACCCTAAAAGCTAGCTCGTGGTGTGAGGGTTGTCCCCCACTTATATATTCTCTCTTTGCCTTATCTCTAGCCTATATGTGGGGTTTGGGTTTACCACCTCACGCCCAACACTTTTGGGCTTGGTGTGTGGATGACATGGTAGGTGGCCCATTTAATGGGTCTAAGGTAGGCTCTGATACTATCTTAGAATGAGGGTTTGAGTCTAATTCAACCCCAAAAGCTAGCTCATGCGATGAGGATTATCCCCCACTTATATATTCTATCTTTATCTTATCTCTAGCCAATGTGGGACTTGGATTTTTCCCAATATAGTTATAGAATTTCCCCTTTTTCACCACATATATTAAGATGGTTGGCAAGGATTTCAACATGAGCAACCCAAGAATAAGGAGTCGCTCTCACTTGACCAAAGGGCCATTGGTTTGCTAAATCTTTCCTCAATTAAATAAATGACTACGAAAAAATTAACCAGAACATTGCATAAAGAAGTGAAAATCAATAACCACAATCCAATAGGAAACAACAATTGGAAGAATACTAAAATCAGACAGAAAATTGACAAGTATTAGACCTCAATCAGAGCATCGCGTTTCTTGAGTTCCTCTTCCAGTTTCTTGGTTACTGCAGACGAATCCGTGCCATCCCCCGTTGTCCTGGGATTAGATAGAGTTCCAGACAGAGTTTCTGGGCCAACATTTGACCCAGTGTTGCTGGACTTAAGGGCTTCATTGAGTTGTATTTCAAGGCTTCCAATTTTAGCCTGTATCAGAGGATAAAAAGACATTACATACATTATCAAGCAAGCACAAACAAAGTTGGTCACATGCATCTAAGATCACAGTTGCTATAAAGCAAAGCTAAGGTGGCATGCCATGGTCTGCAGTGCCATGCCTCAGACTAGGGCACGTGATAGATGGATGGCACACTTGTAGTTGTAGTGCTACCACCAGCAATATGACAGACTTAGCATTAGCAAGTAGCAACCACTATATGTACTAACTGGAAACATGTAATATGGCAAGATGATTAGTTATGGCTTTGCTGAATTGCATACTAAGGATGATCCTGCTATGTCATTATTTAGAACATTACACACAAAGCATTATATTTTTAACAACTTAAATTGCTATCAGGAAACAGCAGCACAACATAAATTTGTGAGAAAATGAGAAAGGAAAATTTTCTGAATGTGCTTGAGTGCTTTTTCCACCAAGCAGAATGGGCTTTCTTTTTATTCAAGGGTATTACAAAAATAATTAATGCTAAAACAATTTACAAGAGAACAATTAAAATACCACTAATTCCTAAGATGCATGGAACCTAGCTATACCAAGTATCTTGGCTATTTGAAAAAATAAACATTAAAGAAGCTCTCATCTCATAAAATATTCCTATCTCCAACAAAATTATTAAAGAAAATGAACAAGATAAAACAGTCACAAATTACCCATTAAACACTATATGTAAACTACAAAATATTAACCTGCAAACTTTGGATGGTTGAATCACGCTGTTGTATCAGCAAATTTTGCTCTTGTTCTAACTGTAACATATGAGCAACTTGATTTCTAAGCTGAGCATTTTGTTCTTTCTCTACCTTATAATTATCGGCCAGCAAAATATGCTCTGACTGCAGAAAATAAAGCAATGATGTAGCTCACTGGCAAGCCTTCTGTTCAAAGCTAACAATCAAGTGTTGTAGCACAGTGTGAATGTTCAGAAAAGGTGGACATCAGACATATCTTCATCATCTTGTACAACATGTTTACATCTCTCCAAACAAAGGCACATATGACATCAACTCTTTCAAACAAGAGACAGAATAGGAAAAAAGTGAAAGAACAGCATCAAATTGAGATAATAAGCAGTCAAATAGTATGTATCTCTAAAATTTAAAGGAACATCACTTGACACAAAAACTTCACTCTTCACAATGTAGGAACACGGGGACAATAGCAAGAAAATATAGCATATTTGATATTCCTGCACACTGATGAGAGGAGAAAAACATTGCTGATTAGCTGCAGTTTGATTTCTATCAGATCCATGCAGACAACTGGATCATTTGACTGAACATTTGCCTCAAATCCAAGCTAAAATTTGATATCAGAAAATGCTAGAACAGACATTATAGAACATTAGATTGAATTTAACCACTAAAGAAAATTACTTAAATGCTGTATAAACTTTATCCTTCTGCTCACTGCAAGAAAAGATCAGAGAACTACCTTATGAATTAACACTATTAAAGCATGTCATGTAGATAAACAGAATTGTCAAACCACTTAGTAACATGTCACTACATATGACAGTAAAATTAAGCCCAACACAATAAACAGCCAAACCTTTAAATCTGTCTGCAGTGCAGAAGAAACTTTCCATGCCTTCTGTACTTCATTGAAGAGTAGAGCACACTGATCATTTGCATCTTTAAGTGCTTGCTTAAGTCTCAGACCGTCTTGTTTCAGATATTGGATTTCTTTTTCCTTCTCATATAACTCCTTACGTGCATCATTTGCCTATAAAAACCATCACAACTTAAATCTGGAATATATATAGTAAATTTGTAATCTTTTAAGTGAGTCAAAATTACCACCATTTTTTTTAAGAAAGAGATAGAAAACTGAGTAAAATTGAACTTCCTATGAACACAGAGAGATTATATAAGAAAAAATATAACAAAATCCAAGCAATTTCTCAGTTACACTGCAAAAGAATCAATCTTACATATCCAAGTAACTTTGTATTAAACTTGAAAACACTGTTTGAAATTTGAATTGAGTAAAAGGAGTGGTTCAATGCAAAATCAACATTATATCCATATACATAATATGCATGAGTAATATTTTTAACTGTTTCCCATAAAATACGGTTGAAAATGAAAAGCAAATCAAAAGTAGAAGACTATCTTTTGCAAAGGGGTAATGGGGTTATGGAAGAACTTACAACATCTCTCCACTTCTTAATTGTATCTCGGTTTCCGAGGCTTAATACAGAATTTCGAGCTCTGGCAGAGAAATTGAGGGACAGTAATGTCTCAGATAAATTTGAAGAATTTGGACACACATTTACAATCATCAGGGTTTTTGAACTTCCACCTAAAACATCAAAGAAAAATTACAATAAAAATGTTATCATATATCTAATGAGACCAAGCAGAAATAATTGAATTCCTAGTCATATATATAAAAAATTACATTGAGTCGATAAGAAGTAATCCTTTGTTAAATAAAAATTCAAAGGTTAAATTAAATTTTGGTCCCTATAGTTTCCTTTCACTTTCATCCCCTTAGTTTTTTCTTTTCAAATCGTCCTCAGCCTTAAAATTCCAAGTGTTTTCAAAATAACCCACACTATTATAACACAGTTTCTTAGCTGAGTGTTTCTTTATCAAATAGATGTTTCTTTATGTGCTTTTTTTATTCTGTAAAACAACCTCCACAGATGCTCCGTCATTCTAGTAGGAGCTCCTGCAGATACTCTCAACTCTTCTGAGTATGTGCTGTTACGTTCAGCAGGTACACATTTAGATGCTTCTTTTTTTTAAGGTTGATACGTCCAGTAGGGACCAAATTGATGTTGTTATAATGGAAAATGGCGGAAGGGACTATTTTAAAAATGTTTATAAGTGAGGAAAAATAAAAATAATAATGTTATGTATTAAATTGAAAATGGATGGATACTGTAGGGGCTAAAGTTTTAAGTTTACCTAATTCATAACTGACAAACAGATAACAAAAAATGCTAACTGAAAATGTATGTATGCTTCAATACTCTTCCAAAATAAACTAGAAAACTAACAGACAATGAAATGGAATCAAAACAAGACAGATGCCACTTGATGTTGAGCAGGTTTGGATTAATTGTAACAACAATCCAATTAGAAAATGAGGAACTACAGCAAAAACTAGGCAGAGTATCTAAATATTAATTAGATAATATAATAGCATGCAAAAGTCACACCAAACATGCAAAAACATGCTAGCATTTTAAGAGACACTTACAATTTTCTCTTGTCATTTTTTACAAACAGATGTGACCATAAGCTTATAATAAAAAAAAGATGGAATAAAAATAATACCAAGTGAATCTGCAAATAGTTTTGTTAGCATCGAGTTTTCATAAGGAATAGCATCCTTTTTTGATGTCAAAGAAGATAAAACATCTCCCAACCTGTAAAGACATTTTCAAATGCAGCAAGAAGTAAGACAGAAAATTCCAACAAATAAATGGTCCTCATTCCTCACACTCAATTGGTTAAAAACTTCAATATGAAAGAAAAAAGGAAGTTCATAGTTCGTGAATTTAGCAAGGAGAAATCAGATCAGATAATATTACAATTTTGTGGATTTAAACCAGTACTAACTAATTTGTGATTCAAAATAGTATGCCAAACAGGTCTAGATACCTAGTACAGGTATGACACTGTATAATTCTCAATCTAAGGGGTTTTAGGCTCAGTCATCTGCTTTTTGGGATCCATTGTTCTCAATGATGGATGTCGAAATATGGCAGAAGGCCATAATTCCGCCATATAAACACACCATTGCGGCCTATGGCGTTTGGCAAAAAATACGTCATGGTGCCACCATTTAACAACAATGTAGGGATCACACCATAGTCATGTAATATTTTATTTCTTTTATGTTCATTGCACTCTAACCCTCCTAGAGAGCCGGATAAATCGAAGACCCTAGCCTCAGATTTGTGATCAGCAATTTTATGGATCTAGATTGTGATTTTTGAACATGATGAATTATAAATCAAGCAAAGTCAATTTGTTATTTATAAGGAGATAACAAAAAATCAGGTGACAAGAATATAAATTAAATGCATTATTTACAAGTGTTGCCCAACAGCCAGTCCCAACTAGCCATAGGAGGCCCAACTATCTACATCTGTGTTCCCGGAGCAAATCAGAGATAACAAGAAATCAGTTGCCTAAATTAGTACCATTTACACCTGGGAATGAAAACTGACAAACCACCAAAAATCGAGAACAGAGAGAATACTGAAAGAGCATTGACATTTGATATTAACTCACATGGGTGGACAAAGAATACCTGATGACTATAATCTAATAAAACATAAAGTTGACAGTGAAGAAAAATATAAAGAATAAAAAAAAAATAATAAAATAAACATACGCTGAAAGTGTCTTCATAACATGAAGCATATCTGTGACACGCTCACCACTATCATCTTCTGTTATCAAACATTCACTTCCAGCCAAATCAACCAAAGAGAGCTTGCTATATGAGTTTTCACCGGTGACCAAATTGTTATAAAATATGTGTATTGTAACAACCCTGACAATACAAGGCATGAAACAAAATTCACTTATCTGAATTAGTGTATGATGTGCATTGTGCAGAAAACATCTACTCACACAAAATAGATGAGCACAAATATCAACAGTAACAACCATGATAATCTTTCTGACACAACATTATCATGGCGGTGATAAATTTGAAAAAACATAAAGACATAATCAAACTAATGGGTATTGCTGCTTAATAAGCCCTTTTTTTTCTTTCATTTTTCAGTCCTCAATATTTTCTGCTTCCTTTTGTTACTTTTTAATATAAAAAATACTATATGTAAAAGCAAAAATAATAGTTGAAAAAAAAATCTTTAGCATATTATATTATATTGTATCCTATAACGCAAACTCTGATCTGAGCATTGACATCACCAGCTCCATTGCAGAATGTATGCTATCAATAGAAATCTATCATGCAACATCAAACATCAAACATAAAGCCAATTCCCAATATAACCATGCATAATATAGGCAGAGATCATACAAATGAGAAACATTAATCTTTAATGGATTATTTCCTCGACTCTGAAATGCAGCTTTCAAAACCCTAGAAAAGTCCAGAGGGTTATCAACTTTTTCCTGCATTAGTTCTATGAAGTATTCAGGTGATCCAAAACACAGTTTAGGCAAGCTTTTCCCTGACTCCAAAAGCAGATCCCTTATCTGTAAGCACATAAAAAAAGACAATGAAAACCTTTATTATCTTAAGTCAACCCAAACCAGGAAGCAAATTATAGACCCACCAGAAAGGATCACAAAGTAAGTGAAAAGAAAAGGAGACCTGTTCATTATACAGCTCAAAAACAGTAATGCAGAATGTATATTGAGAAGTAGCAGTTGTGTCCGAGTTGGACAAATCAAACAGCTCCTCAAAACAACGAGCATATAAACCCCTATCATAGCTTGATCCTTCCTGAGAACAATGAATGAACATTGCAGATGCAAATTATCAGGCATTACAGACTCAAGAAGTTAAAGAAAATGTATAAATAAGGAAATATGCACACAGTGAAAGACAGAAAGAACAACCATAGTGCGTGTCTTTCCAGAATGTGTTTGTTCATATGCAAATAAGGAAATATTATATCCATCCAAAGCTGATTATCAGGCATTACAGACTCAAGAAGTTAAAGAAAATGTATAAATAATAAAGTTCACATCCACAGGATAGGCATTTCAATTTCAAATCAACACTAAATTCTAGAGCCTCATTCAAATATCTATTTATTTTGAAAGAGTGGGATAACAATCAGCACACACACAGTGAAAGACAGAAAGAACAACCATAGTGTGTGTCTTTCCAGAATGTGTTTGTCCATATGCAAATAAGGAAATATTATATCCATCCAAAGCTGATTGCACCATTGGCTGAACATCACTGAACAAGTCAGCTGCAAACATAAAATAAGAGGTAAGATATTAAAGAGCAAATCAGACCATTAGCAGGGTTTGAAGTTGGAACCCCCTCCCCAGTTGCTCCCTCCAAAAATAGTAACATAAAATGGAGCCATTTTACCCTGTCCAACATGAGGTCCATAAACTCTGTCAAATTCAAATTCTTTCTTGGAGTTAGACAAGGATTCATCTCCGGTATTTACACGGATGGTATAATCATCTGGGAATTCAACAATTGAGGGACCTTCATCTTCAAATAATGGCCTAGTACGGCAGAATACCTTTATGTTTCCTGCAAATAATAGAACCATATCTAACAGCTAGATAGATCTTTCCAGCTCAGCAAAACATGCATTTGAATATGCTTAAGGATAGACAGGCCATGTAGTTAACAAGCTTAAGTTCCAGTTAACGTATATTATGTTATATTACATATTATACAAACAGTACCATTGAGGGATGAAAAAAATGTAAATAAAAGAAGCTAACAATAGTAAAGGAACTACATATAGCAATCACCTTTAGATGTCAATAAGTCATTGAACAATTTCTTCTTCTCATTGATCACAGAAGACATTCTTGCCTCAGTTTCAAGGGCAACTTGATCTGGCATTCACAGATGCAGCACAAAATTCAAAATTTAAAAATAGAAAACCATCAGCATAATGGCTTAACAAGAAAAGATATGTTGGTGTAGGTATATTCAAATTTCACATAACTGCAAGTACTTCAAGAAATTAATGCATCTGGATATACATTCAATACATTTATCATTGTTGCTCAGAACATCAGATTTATAAATGTCTCATGTCTACATGAAACTAAACACATCTCAGATAAAACTAATACAAGCCATGTTTGGTATGATTTGAACATTTCAGAAAGAAGTTTTTTTTTCATTTAATTTTCTGCTCCTCTAAAACATCTCAGAAAATTCAATTAGTTAAGGGAGAAAAAAGGGAAGCAGAGAGAGAAAGAAGGCAAGAAGATGAGAGTGGAAAGGAGGGAATAGTCTGGGCCTCCCGAATGCCTATGTTACCTGCATTTTCCAAATTGTCTTGTTATTCTGAGGAATTCAAAATTTCATATACAGATTTGTGTACATAGGCTTATGTTATTTGATAACTGCTAAATATGAGTTGTTTTTTATAATAAAAATATAATGAAAATATCTTTAAAAATATTTATTTAGCAGTTATTTTTGGCTTAAATGTTAGGAATTTGATATTTTTCTTATTTATGGCTTGCAGATATGAAAAGGAGGGGTTAAAAGCCAAAAAGATGTAGAAAATATAAAAAATATGAATAAGGAAGATTTTTGGCATCAGGCTCAAGTTCACTCTAGCAACTATAAGAAGGAAGTCAAGCCAAGGAGAAAAGACACACCGAGTCTCATAACACTCTAATACACACCTAAAGCCTGAGAACTCTCCCTTAGGAAATTCTTTCTTCTCTCATCATTTTCTATTCCCTTTTTTCATCCCTTCTCTTCCATCAGTTCCTAAACTCATTTTCACTAAACCCTTAGTTATAGTCTGACAGACCTAAAAAATCAAAAGATGTATTGTACACTTCATATTTATCAATGCAAACACGTATTTTTTTTCCTATTATCATTTGTTACTTTTAATTTCATGCATCATTCATCCTTACATCATCTTTGGGGATTAGGTATTCGACAGAGGATAATGCTTAATAGAAATACAAGGAAGGTCTTGCATGCATCAGTTTTAGAAATTAATCGCTCAACAGAGGGTAATTTCTAATAGAATTAAAAGGAAGAGGTATCTTAATAAAATCATTGTTAGACATAGAGTGATTGCATTATGCCCATGCATCAAAGCAAACATCTAAAATTAGAACTTCATGCATCTAGTGAATCTTTGCAAAGACATTTGGGAGATAGATAGGTAAAATAGGTTTGTCATTATAAGACATCAGGGGCAAGTATTCTAATAGATGTAGGTAAGAAAAATTCACCTAATTGATAAAGAAAAATCTCAATGAATACATCTTAGGCAAACAAGGCATGCTAGGTCCTAACATTCTCATCTCATTGAATTTCCTATTATTATCTTTTGTCTTCTATTTAATATCTATTATTTTAGTTAGTGTTTCTTTTAACTCATCTTTTATCTTATCTTTTCCTCTTATAAATTGAAAATTATCTAACGCAAGTACAAAACAAAGTCTCTGTAGAAATTGACACTCGGACTTCTGAGTTTTTATTACTTGGACATTTGGTATACTTGCCAAACTGTTAACACTATTAATATCACATTGTCATGCTGATCTCATCAGCAGCAAAGCTATAACAAATAATACTATCTAGCTAACAGTTTTGGTTCCAGTTCTTATACATTATATACAGTAGAGCTTATTTAAATGAACTCTGCTTAAATAATCGCTTATTTAAGTTTTTATCCAAACATAGTCTCAAGTGACCCAATAAACCAAAATAATAAACAGTAAAAAAGACAAATACCAAAACTAGTTGCATATCTAAAGAACCACAAGTCAAGACAAATTAGTGTTACCTAACTTGTGGGTTTTCTCAGCAAGAACACCAAGATATCGTGTAACTCGGTCAAGTTTTGCATTTGAATATTCTTGAAGTTCACTTGCTTCTTGTCTTAACTGCAGGTAGTCGTTTCTAGCAAGCTGTGCAAATTACCTGATGTAATTGTTAACACAGGTCTAAAAAAAAATTTGCATGATCCACAAAAATCAGCTAGGACACCACACCACATAAAAAACATAAATTCCAACCAACTTGACTAGCTTGAACTTGTAAGAATGTAAAATAGCTTTATATAGTATAAAAGATACTCTAGAAAAACACATCTTCTAATCATCCTTTTCTTTGGTACATGGCAGCATGGAGTTCTGAATCTAATACCTACCAGGCTACCACAAGTGGCTCCAACTCCTCATCAATCCAATACTACTAAAAGTATTTTAAAAAATAATAAGAATTTACCCTCTCCAACCATGTTTAATATACTATAATCATGGATTGTGTAAGAATCATCTTTGCTTATATTTGTTTGACACCATATATGTGCATAAATAAATTTCTCTTAAATTCTATACATAAAATTATGTAATCCAAAACTAGACCTTTTTAATGAAACTTTTTCAGAAGAGGATAACTTATACTCTGTTTTACATAACAATAATCCTTTTTCTCTGTTTGCACATAAAATCTTCAAATCCCCAAAATTAGCTGTGAGTTTGATCCTATATGTTACCTTCCAGGGTTCTTGATATTAGTCTAACAGCCTCTCCCAACATGCCTACCATCTAAATTCATAATTTTGAAACTGAAAGACCACACTCATTTTTTCCTTCTTCATAACAGAACCACCAAGTACTAATGCACCAAAATTATGACAAGTTGAAATATCCCAGTTAAGTAAAGTTCACTCAAGAATCATAGAGAATTTATGCCCACACTGGTGTTTGCAGAAAGGAGAAATGCCAAAACTTCAATCAATCAAACAGATCAACATGACTGCTCCGACTATGTATTCTAAATTGCTCTGATTACCACTTATTAGTTAGCAAATTGTATGGCTAAAAGTTACAAAAGTAATCCATAGACTCTGATGGCATGCTATTGCTAGCTAATGAGAGAAATAATTACTCATTTTTCTACAATTGTTAAGGGAACAAAAAAACATCAATCTAACAATTTGGTTTAGTCTTATGTTCATAGTAACAAATAAACAAATTGTGCCTAATTCAAATAAAGAGTGTTCACAGCATTGTTCTTAGGAAAAATGTTACTGATATATATATATATATATATATATATATATATATATATATATATATATATATATATGCACGCATGTTTAGAAAATAAACATTTTTTTAACAATTTCCTAAAAGAGCTAATAAAAAAATACCAATTATTTTTCCAAAAAAATCCCAACAAAACATGCAAGGATATGAAGTGTTCAAAAATAATTTATACTAGAAGCAGGGTAAATTTGGGCACTACTAGATATAAGTAGGAAAAAGTTATGTATATATACTTTTGGATAAACAACATCTCTTTTTACTATTTGAAAATACTCTAAAGTTTGCTTTTGCCTTGCTTAAAAATGCACCGACTAGCTTGAAACTAATTTTATGAACATATTTTTTTACATTGTCTATCACTTACATTTATATTAGACAAGTAATTGTTTCCAATAAAAACTTAAATACTTAGTATTTTCAAATGTCGCCACTGATTGAGAAGATATTTTAACCTCCTGACTCTAAGAAATTCAATGCAGATTTCGAAGGCATAAGGCACATAGAAGCCAAGCATGCACCTTAGTTCAAAACCACAAGTAATTTTTTTCAATAAAAACTTAAATAGTTAGTATTTTCAAATGTCTGGGTCCGCCACTGATTGAGAAGATATTTTAACCTCCTGACTGTTAGAAATCCAATGCAGATTTTGAAGACATAAGGCACATAGAAGCCAAGCTTGCACCTTAGTTCAAAACCATGCAATAAACCTAGCACAAAATGAAAACAATTGGCATTTTCAAATCTGGAATTTTAATTAATGCTAAATGAACCTAATTTATATATTCTCAACCAACTGCTGTGAGAATTTACCAGCTATGACTATGTTCTCAACACTCTGTACGCCATTTCAATAAGGACAGTGAACCCCTTCTTTCCTCACATTCCTCTCTGTATACTCTATCTTAACTAATGCTGACTGTACCTGGAGTCTTCAAATCGGGAATCTTAATTAAGCAATTGGCATTTTCAAATCTGGAATCTTAGTTAATGCTGATTAAACCCGATTGTTATAGTATTCAAGCAACCGCTGTGAGAAACTACCATCTAGGACTATGTTCTAAACACTCTGATTCGCCAGTTTCTACAAGGACAGTGAATCCCTTCTTAACTCACATTCCCCTCTGTATACTCTTTATTGTTGCCCAACACAACACTAACAGCTTTCAGCTGGATGAGGAAACCGTTAAGGCAACAATAAAAAAAAGTACACCTGGCTCTCTTACACAGAGACAAATTTTGGAAAATGAAAAGTCATTATGCAGGTAATTCTTCTTTCTTTCGTGAACACAGCATTTTTTTTTGTTTTGTTTTTATTTTCTGAAACATGAAGGAACAAAAAATTGTTCAACGCCTCCACCTTAGCAGACAATTTCCTCAACTGCAAGTTAAATTCTCTTCGGGTTCCAAAATCTAATTCACAGTCAAATCCTCGCCACTAACAGTCACTGAAATTCGCCAAAAAAAAATAATCCAAAACGAAGCATATAAAACTGAAGCGGAAGCAGAAACCACTATAAGCACTCTCACCGAAATAGCTCAAAACCAAAATTTCAGTTTCAGCTAGCGAATTCGAAAGAAGAAGAACGCGATACACGTGGAAATAAAAACGCATTACCTTAACCTTTTCTCTTAATCCCTCAACTTTGGAAGCCACGGAATGCGGAGGAACCAAGGAGGAGGTGGAGTTTCTCCTCGCCAACGGCACAGTAGGTTTCTGATCGTTTTGCTCCGGCGAAGGCGACTTCCACGGCTCGAAGCCGGCGACGTCCCAGCTCCAACGGTTTCCCTGCTCCGCCATTGCCGTTGCCGCGAAACCCTCTCAGATTTCCACTCCCTCTCCTTCGAAATCAAAACGGAAGAATGCAACGGAATAATTAATATTAATATTAATATTAATATAATTAATAAGAATTTTTAAAAAAAATTTTAAAAAAATGGAAAAGAAAACAGCTTTTTGGTTTCTATCACATCATTACAGTACGGTACTGGTTGTGCCTGTAATAATAACATAGTGAGGAAGCGGGCTGTTTGTTCGGTTTTTTGGCGCCAGCATACCGCGTCGTTTTAAGTAAAAATTGTGTTTTGAGTTGACACTGTTATTGGGCTCTTTCGGCCCAGCAAATATTAAGTTGGAAATTTTCTTCCTGCAAGCATGAGAAAACTAAAAATACTCTTATGTATAATTTATATAGATTATCAACCAGTATTGAATTTATGGATTGTTAAAAATTATCAATGGGATGATGTATATGAATTGTCAATGATCATCAATTTATATGAATCTTACGAATTATCAATCTGTATAAATTATTATGTAAATTTATGTATATTAAATATATATTAGAAATTTTAATGTTATATATATTGATATTAGTTATTTTTTAACATAATTAACTTGTTAGTTTATAGTTGGTTAAAACATTGAGTTAATAATGTGAAAGTGATTTATTTGATACGAATTAAAATTCATATATTTCATGCGAATTGACGATCATATGAGTTTTATGAATTGATAATTCACAATTCAAATAAGCTATACATAATAATATTTTTTATTTTCTCAAAATACACTGTATGTAAAAAAAAATCCCCTCCAAATTTCTCCACGCTCCGTGGATTGGACTTGTTAGGTTCTAGCTACAATAAAAAAATATATTACTAACAAAGATTTACCATTTTTTTTTAATAATGCACTATATAACCATAAATCACGGATATAAAGAAATGGAAGAAATATATGGTAATAAAAAGCACGTTATGTTTTTCCAAGTTAGCTCAAATTACGAGACACAAATTGTAAATGTGCAAATTTAATTTCTTAACATTACAATGTGTTTCATTTTTCTTTATCATTTGTTATCCCACATTCCCTTCTTTTTAAGACTTGTTTACGAGTTCTAAGAAGAAAGCCTTTAACGAATTATCAGATGTGCCGTGATTATTATATTGGGTTGATCGATGTGCAACACTGTAATGAGACAAAGCCAGCTAACTTAACTTTGCCAAAAATACATCCCATAATAATATCATATCCTACCTTCATCCCGACATGGCCTGTGTTTTACGCTCACTATTCGTTTTATCGCCATAAAATTTTACAGCCTCAATGAAAATTTGCCATAGTATTCACTATAAATGCATCGTAACAAAAGTCTATCATAGCAAATTAGTAATATTTGAGAATAAGACTAACTAGTTTTTTTTTTCGATATATTTATGACTAACTAGTTAAACATTGTTTATCATCAAAAGAATAATTACGTTAATCTCATTACAAAAAATAATAAATTACTTTTTTTTTACTGCAATTATAAATTACTTAGGAAGTTATATTATATAATTCATATATATATTGATACATATCTTTGATACTTAGGTATAAAAAAAACTACATGAGTATTCTTTGATAACGATTTGAAAATTAAATTTCACATGAACTTCCTTTTAAACAATTAAATAACTAGTTTATTGTACATACATCTATGTCTAATATTATGTGGCATCATTTTACCACCAAAATATAAGCTTATATAATAAGTTTCTTCTTTCATAGTTTTTCAACATTTTGGCCTTTAAAGAATTAATTAATTGAAAATACTCATTTTGATTCGCTATTTAGCTGGTTGGATCAATATACAAATAATTTATTGCATTAAGTACTACAAAATTTTATTTTTTCTATAGTTTTAAAATAAAAATAATTTAGATTATGTAAATTATCTCTAATATATTTCATTTTTTTCAAATTAAGTTATGTAAATCATACTTTTTACAATGACTGATGAGTTTGTGTAATTTATTTATTTATTGTTAAAACACATACACATTATTATATATTACTTTTTTTTCTCTACTTTCAGTTTTCTTCTCGTCATAATCAGTGAGGCATAAGGAATATCGTAAACGATTAATGGTATTTATATAATAAAGTTTTATAATAACTTCCTACTTTAATTTTCTTCTACTTTTTTTTATCATGCTTACTACTTTAAAAATATTGGAATTTAATTTCTAAGCAAGTAAAGATTTTTATCCTTTCAGCTAATTAGAAATCACCCACTTTTAAAATAATGACCAAAAAATTAATAATTTTATTATACTTGATAATTTATAATTAAATAATTTAATATATACATACATATACATTCTTTACATTATTGTTATTGTATTATAATTATATTCAAAATATTTTCAAAGTCAGAACTTAGAATTAGTAGTAAAAAAAGGCAAATCTCCGTCCAAGAAGAGCCTTCAAAAAAAAAAAACTCCCTCCAACCATTCAGTATTGCAGTGTATGTTTAAATTAAAATTTGTAAATTTAAGTTTGAGTCAAACCTTAAGTTTACTAATTGAGTTATTATATATTTAGATCTCTCGTGACTTAGAACACGAAATACAAGACAAAAGTAAGAAAGATAGTACTTTCTGGAAATAAATATTGGACACAAATGGAAGGAGCTACCAGAAATTCAAATACAGCTTTTGTCAAAACAATCTAAATCATATTTTTACAAAATTGAGTTTTCGGAAATAATTTTAAAAAATATATATATTTTTAAAGATAACTAAATATATCACCAAACTAATTTTATTTTTCAAAATTTTAAAGACCCCAAATGGCCAAACCAAAAAACCAAACATTTTCTCGAAAGACGGTTTCATAATTCAAAGGAGGACATTAGAATGAGTTATGAGTGAATATAGCAAAGGAGGGCATTAGGTCAAGTACTGGTGCTCTGACACCTTTCACTCTGCAGAAGCAACCTACTATTACACAGAGAACTAAATCATTAAACGATATACAATCCATTGTTCACCTCTGATCTAGCAGAATTATAAGATGCATCGTATCAGTCTCAGTAAAACAAAAAATAGTTTTTTTTTTAACTCAGAAGAAAAACATGTCATTTGACCTATAATAACTTCATTACTTATCCATAGGCCAGTGCCAGTATCAGATACAGTGATTTTTGGTACAATGTAGATTAGGACTCTAGGAGAAATTCAAAGCGTAAACTAAAAAGACATGTTTTATATATACAAACTCAATAACTCAAATGAAATGTTAAAAAGTAAGATAATATATACACACACGCAAGAGAATCCACTTATTCCAATAAATTTTTAAAGATATTTTTTATTTTTATCACCATTCGATTTTTGAATCTGATAATTAATTACTAAATTTTAAGAAAATAAATAAAAATTAACTCTAAAAAAATAATTATTAAAATAAATAAATCTCTTTATATATAAGAACATATTAAGTGAGATGAATGTTTTATTGTAAGATGTGAAAAAATTAAATAATAATTTTTAAATTAAAATAAATAATTCAGATTAATGTAATATAATTTTAATTACTAATATTAAATGATTGTGACAGAATCAATATTAAATACACATATATTTAATATTAATAATTAAATTTAGACTTTTTATTTTAATTTAATCTCTCATATCTCCTAATATATATATATATATATATATATATATATATATATATATATATATATAATAAATGTGTGTAGGCACATCAAAAACTGCATCTGTAAAGACACGCTCTGCTTGTGTACTTTCCTCCTTTAATCACATGCTAGATCTCCCGGTAACTAGTAATAGTGCTTTTGTAGTTCTAGTAGTACAGTAAACATACAGTGTCCATTTATTAGTTTATCAAACTAAGTTATAATAATAATAATAGTAATTATTATTATTATTCCGTAGGTGTTTGAATATTTGATAATTTTTAATTAATTAAGTTTCTGAACTATTGTTTTTTTCTTTCTTTTAATTCAGTCCTTGCATAAATACCTAATTAGTTATTGAATTCAATACTAACATCTTTGTAGGCCTGCATTAAACATTCTTACATTTTTAATTAGGTCAATATTATTATCTTTTTAGGCTGATATTCTCAAGTTTGCATGTTACGAACCCATCGGTATTCTCAAGTGGGTTCTTCATTCTATATTATCACTTATAGAAATCTATTCAATCCAATAATTTTTTCACAAGTCTATCAAGACTTCACAGCCAACATTATCAATTTGTTACAAATACGCATAACTGAGACAATTAATTTTATGTGTTGACAATAGATGGAAGGATCCAATTATTAAAAAAATGATTAAAAGTTATTAAAAAGTAAATACAAGTCTAAGATCTAATTAAAAAATAGTTTAAGACCTAATGGAAAATAAGGATCGATCTGCCAAATCAATGGCATGAAGTGCAGATGACGATAGAATAGAATATCGTGGAGTCACTTGTCATTCATCGTGTGACCCAAGATGGCCCCTAACCCTGTTGCTATTCCATTATGCTAATAGTATTTTCATGTACGGAAAGCCATTTTTTCCGTTAAAAAGTAATATATTATGATGAATGATTTGCCTGAGCCTTGGGCCTCACGATTCTCTGCCTGTTTCATCAATCCAAAAAAAGTTATTTAAATTAATATACTCACCAAAATAAAGCTTTTATCAATTCTGTTTTTTCTTTTTTAAGTTGCAGAAAACTAAAATAATTTCATACACTCTAATATTATAAATTAAATATTCATTTTGAAAAGTGACATTTTTACTTCTGATCACGTCCTTTCAATCAACTCACTTTTTTGTATTTTCATTTTCTCTCGTTAAATATTAATTTTCACACGCAATTAATGAAAAAAATATTAGTTTTTATGATTTTATAATATTATTAAATTTAAATCATTATTCCTATTATGTTCAAATATAAATTAAATTATTTTATTTTAAATATAATACTTTTTAAATGTTAAATTAAATTTATTATTTTTATTATTTTTAAATTTAAATTTAAATTGTTTTAGTTCAAGTTCTAAAAATTATTATTATTTTTATTATATTGTTGTTATAGTTACAATGTTATTTTAAATTTCATTAAAATTATATATTTTATGTTAATTTAATTTATTTAAATTATATAATTAAATAGTAGTATATAAAATAATATTGAATAAACTATCAATTTGTTTTTGAAATTGTAAAGTGTTGTCATAATAGTCCTTAAAATTAAAAATAAATATATAAATTCTTAAATTTGAATGCTGTTAGTTTAATTAGTTCCGGTCATTAGTCGAATGTTCTGCAACTTTGACAACATGTGTGATGCCACCAAGATGCACAGCAAAGGACACATCATTAAGGCCTAATTAAATGACAAAAATTAGGACCAAGATGACAGTGAATTAAGGAAAATATCATGAGGGATGGAAATAAAAATTGGAGGGTCTCTTAATGCTAACTTTATCTTTCTTACTTGTCACTTTTTGTCAATATTAAATATATACTTTCATTTTTCACATTTTCGAATCTCTTCTATTTTTCTTCATATTTTCACACACTCCTATATTTTTTAATGAATATCCATTGACCCAAGCAAGAAACAAAAAAAAAGCCATAAGTGTCATGTTTGGAAGTGGAATTCAAGATTTGACGGTACTAAGTTATGATTTTGCTATAATGGTAGAATGGTTATGATTTAAATCTATCAAAATATAGAGAAAAGACAAAGGGAGGTTATTGTATTCATGTCCTTTGTCACACATCAATCTCATTATCTGTATACTCTAACTTGCCACTGTCCTTTTTGACAAACCTACCTTCAAGGTTCAACGCAGGTATGATTCTTCACACAATATGGCACATTGCCAAAATAATAAACAAATGTGTTAAAAAAAATAAAAACACAAGAACACCATAAGCGTGATATAACAACACCCACAAGACCTAATAAGGGTCTCATTGTAGCATCCACATTTCATCTCTACTTCACCATAATAACATGACATTTCATCTACTTTTTCAATCTCCACAAACATCAATTATCAAACAAAACCACAAATCCCGTTTCATCAGGAAATGAAAACCTGTGCCGGTGAAAATCACACCTCAATAGGAAAAACACACAAAAAATCATACAATAAAATACATAACGAATTCAACTCACCTTTCACTTTGCACAACAACAAAAAAAAAGCTTAGGAAATGACTTGTAAAATAATGATTGATGTGTCCTTAAAGGCCATGAGTTAAGTAATCAAGGCTTAAAAGGGGATCATTAATTATTCATCTTTTACTTATCATTTAATTCATTGTCATTTTGGACCCAATTTTTGACATTTGAGTCCCTAATGATGTGTCCTTTATTGTGCCTCCAGGTGGCATGATAGATTACTGCCAAAATAGCAATTATGGTGTTACATTACATTTTTACATCTTTAGTAATAAAGTTAGGGTTTGACTAATGACAAGGACTAATTAACTTGATTATCAAGATATAATATTGGGAATTTTTATTTGATATTTTTTAAAAAGTTATAGACTATTATGATAATGCTCATAATTTTAGGAACAAATGGCAAATTTCACTCAAATAATATTTGTTCTTACATTTGTAGAAATTAAAATATTAATTTTATATAAATAACTTTTTTCTTTCTTCCTATTTATTTATAAAAACAAATAATTATATAGCTTAATAATTAAATATACATTCATCTAAAATGGTTTCATATAATTTATTTAAAAACAATCTTATATTTTGGGTAAAATAATTTTTGGTCTATTATCTATTTGTTTTTAGTTCGTCCCTTAAAGTATTTTTGTTAGATCAAATTGTTTCATTAATTTTTAGTCTAAAATATACTTTTAGTTCTTTTATGATTTTTTAATTATATTTAGTTCTTCTATCTTTTAAAAAATTTAATTTATTTTCTTTTATTTTTAATGTGAGTCAAAATTAACCTTCCCAAATAATGATCATTTTAATTTTGAGACATAATTTAATTTATTTTTTTTAATTCGAGAGTGAAACTTGTTTTATTATATTTTATCACTTACATAAAAATTATGAAATTGGATTGATATTAAAATCAAAAATTTATATATATAATAAAAATCACATAAAAAATAAGTCTCATGAGTAAAAAAAAGTGTAATAAAAAAATAATATTATAATTTTTAACTTTTTGGTCGTTGGTTGGATTTATTTAAGTAATTAAGTAAAACTTCGTTAACCCACCTTAACCATAATATTATACTTATTATATATATATATATATATATATATAATTTTATATTATATATTTTTATAAGAGAAACCAAAAATAAACTTCAAATTTTGATTCTCCTTAGGTGAATAAATTAGTCTACCCAACACTAATAAATATTTATATATTTTCACAACACAATTTCGTTATTAAATAAAATTGGCGTGTTATATTGTAATAACACAAGTTTTACTTCCTATATAGTATTGTTTTTGTTTATCCCTTTTATAAAAAAATCTATTTAACACTAGTATATTTGTAAGACCCTTTTTATAATGTATTTCTATATTAAAAAAAACTATTTAATAGCAAAAGAAAAGTATCTTAAAAAGAATGCTCAACTCATTCCATTATTGATTAATTTAGAAGTAACACCTTTGGGAGATGTGCCAAAACAGTGTTTCGCCATAAAAGGGTATACCTTTTCCACACTTCCACACGCTCTCCTTCTCTCTCTTCCCTTCATTGGTTTGTGGCTTTCAACCCCAAAGCTGGAACCATCTAAACAAGCCAAACCAAACAGCACCAAAACCAAAATTCCTAATATCAACGTACGCCTTCCCCCCGATAAGGAAAGTAAAATCCACAAGTACATTCAGCGATAAATTCCTTGCTCCGCTACTAAAACTCTCCCTTTCAAGTTTTAACTACACCCCACCACCAACTCCATCTCTTCTATCCCCAACATCACTCAAAAAAAAAATTAAAAAATTTCCCTCATACACCTTCTCCCATGATCTGCAAGCGAAGCTTTGATTTCACAAAAGCTAAATTTAGTTAAACACCTGCATATTAAATTTTTCTGCTATATATGCACCACATGTCCCTCTCACACTAAACAAAAACACCACCCTTTGCTTTTTGCTTTTCATAAGAACTTCCATAAATAGTCAACGACTCAGCCTTCCTTTGGTTTTTTTTTAGGTGGGTTTCTTCGATTGTATGCTGGTTCGTTCTGCATATCAGATATAAGATATAATCACTTGCCCCACTAATTAAAGAGGCTAAAGCTGTTTACTTTCTTTTTCTGTTTTTCCTGTTTATCCAAATGAGGATAGATTAAGGTGAAAGGGTAGTGCTCATGGCGAGGGAGAAGATTCAGATTAAGAAGATCGACAACGCCACCGCGAGGCAGGTCACGTTCTCCAAGCGTCGCAGAGGGCTCTTCAAGAAAGCTGAGGAGCTTTCGGTTCTGTGTGATGCTGATGTTGCCCTCATAATCTTCTCTTCCACTGGGAAACTCTTTGAGTACTCAAGCTCGAGGTATTTTTCTGTAACTTCTCTTTCTTTTCTCGGTATCTATTTCTCAAAAGGGTTGATGGGGTTTCAGTGGTTTTATTTTTGGATTTTATTTTTTGGGGGTTATGATAAGATCTATGTCTTTATGGTTTGCATAATGAGAATTATTAAGACAGCTTAGCTACATGAAGTCATTGGTTGCGTACTAAGCATGGTGGTATATGCTCAAGTTGGTTCTGTTGGTACGGATAGTGAGCTTTAATTTTTATCTTTTATTAAATATTAAATAAGGCGTTTTTATTTTTATCCGGTCAATAAAAAATAAAAAAAGAAGAAAAAAGAACACGACATTGTTTTGAAAACTGAGTTAATGAGAGTTCTGATCTGACTTCTGAGATGTTTCATGCTTTCATGGTAGTAATGTTGTTATATAATTGCTTCCAAGACATTTGTGTGCGTTTGGCTTCAAGCACGGTTACCAACTCGCCACTTTTGTTGTCTGTTTCTGTTTTCTGTTTGGAATTTATCCTTTGCTTCCTTGTTCTAGTAGTTTTATAGCTTCATTTAGTGTTTGCGAGTTTCGCGTGGGTAGATGAAGAAAGAAAATGATGAGTTGATGACAATGTCTAAAACATGAACATATAGAACATGTATAGGATTGTGTACATGATGAGTTGATGCTATGTTGCTTATTTGATGCACCAATTTGTTTGATACATTACAGTTGGTTTGAGTTTTATTGGTGTTCAGATCATAGTAAAGAAAAATCAGTTATCCTATATAATCCGGCCCACAATCAGTCTGAAAAAGGCACAGAATCAAACGTCATAATTGTGAAGGAGATAAAATAAGTCACTAGATCAATCTTATAAAGAAGAATTATTTAGTTTGGACAGACCTAGCCCTATCTCCGATCAGAAAACTAGTATAAATCTGTTATATAACCCCAACATAAATTGCAATGTACAAAATAATCTAAACATTTTCAGTTCTATGCAAAATTTTGTTAACTATATATATCAAGCTATATAAATTTAATAGCACATGTATATATAGAGTCAGTTCTATCTATTTCTTGTGTTGTTTTTCTCTTTGGATAGACAAAAAGCAGCGAAGTATAAAAGCTAAGTATGTTATACAGTATTCCTTCTCCCCCTCGGTTTTCTATCGTCATATATATTTGTGGTCAAAAGGGGTTAACCTTTATGAGAATGAATTCACCACCATTAACAATCCAGGTTGTAACTGGTAAGTGGTAACCATGAAAGAACGAAGCCATAAGTGCCATGGAAACTTGATGAGGTAGTACCTGTCACCATCAACCCTGGTTTATGACATTTATTATATTCATTTCATTTAGCCATTTTGACACTTTAATTATCTTCATTCATGATCTAGAGAGGCTTCTTGCTTTCAAAAGGTGTAACTGTGTTTGGCTTCAAGTAACTGGATTTGTTTATTTACGTTTTTAGGCAATCTGAAAAGAAAAAAAAAATGTTTCGGTGAGGAACCTTAATCAATGTTACTTGGATCGTTTGAGAGAACATACAGCAACTATTATACATTCCATATTATAACTTTGGACTCACTTGAAAACCCAAAGTAAATTGCTTAAGTGAGTAACATTGTATAAATGCCTTAAAGATAGTTAGAGCTTGTGGAAAATGGGAAGAATAGATGAAAAGTTATTTATAATGTCGCTTGATGTTAAATTAATTGGTTAGATATATTAAGACCATGTTTGTTTTTTATTTTTTTTTTCTGCTTAAAAGTTGTTCTTAATTACAAGTCTTCCAGGGATGCTTATTTCAAACTCCAAGAGAGCCCCTCAGTCAAGATGTATGAAGATGCCCTTGTTAATTTTACACTAGTGATCTATAAGTGTTATGGAGGGGGGGTCACTCCGTTGTTGAGTGTATTTCAATCGGTTGTGGAATGATCCGATTGAGCCATAGTGTGGGTGGTACAAAAGCTATTTTAAAATTTAAACTTCAAAAAGAGTTTTTAAAAATAAAATAAAAATTGTTTGACAATTTTTTTAAATTTCATTTTAACTTATAAATATTAGTGATGTCCTGAGAAAGAGGAAATGGGAGGAGAGAATGGAGAGACAAAAAGAAAAGAATTAAAGAGTGGGATCAGGGAGGGAGATAAGTCAAGCTATTTTTTAAGTTCCTTCAGTTATTTTTTTCTCCAAAAAAACTATTTACTTTTCTTTTTATAATAATTAAGCTTGTTATTTTTATTTTTCAAAAAATATATTTGCCTCAGCTTCTTTTTCTAAAAAAAAAAATAGTCAAACAATAATTGGTTTGTTCTTGTACAATGTCACACGGCCGTTTAGATTTTGAGGTCTACATATATGGGAATATTAGCAACCCATAATAGTTGGGTAGGGTAGGGACGTGAAAAGAAAACTTTTATCCTTTGGAAATTCTCAGAGCGTCCTATATTTGGTCAATACAGCTCATCTTTTCTTTACCTTTTCCCCCGTAGTTCACAAAATCAGGATTCACAAATTAAACTGCATATATGTGTTGGAGTGAATACATCATGATGTCTAGCCTCCTTCATATTTGATGATTTGATTAATTTTTAATTTTGGTTTCGCTCATGTGTGTTCCTACTAACCCCCCACTTTAATCATATTTTTGTTGAAATCAAGTGTTTCACATCTTTAATTTGTAGAATACCTTTGGGCAGTTAAGTTGGGTAAACTAAGTGGGACATATTAAAAGCATTAAAGTTTTTCTTTAATCAGCAAATGCAACATGTATGGGTATATAACCTATCTACAATCTGAAATTGATAGACATGAGCAAACTTCAATGAAGTCCAAGACATGAGCGAAATCAAAATTCTCCTACCCTATATATACTTGATGTTGTTTTATTAACTACAATATATATATATATATATAGTATATTGTATGTACTTTTATTTTTTTTCTTGTGGGTTTTCTCCATAATGTGACTTTGATATTGTCTTATGAAGCATGAAGGAAATACTTGAAAGGCATCATTTGCACTCAAAGAATCTAGCAAGGATGGAGCAACCATCTCTCGAGTTGCAGGTTGGATTCGGTACTATTGGATTGTTTTATGGTACATCCGAAAATAATATTCTGTATTGAATTACTATTAAAATACCTGTAAAATAAATTTTTATTAATCAATAAATTTAATAATTGTACAACAAATCTAAAAAAAATATTAAGACAAATTTATCAAAAACTAAAGTTATACTTTTTCTAGTATAAAAACTAATAATAAAGGTGTGACCTGGCTTTTGTAAATTAAATGAAGTTACTATTCTTCATTTTGCAATATGCGTTCAAAATAAGAAGTGAAAATTTAATGGCAATCCTTAATTTCTTAAATGTTTTACTGCAGCTAGTTGAAAACAGCAACTGCTCCAGATTGAGCAAGGAAGTTGCCGAAAAGAGCCATCAACTAAGGTATAATTATAACTGATATAGTTTTGTTTGTTGAAATGCAAAGTTATAACAATGAAAATAATACAGGCAGCTGAGAGGAGAGGATCTTCAAGGCTTAAACATAGAAGAATTGCAACAATTGGAGATGTCACTTGAAACTGGATTGGGCCGTATAATAGAAAAGAAGGTCTTATAATATAGTTGTATTTTATGTAGTGCTCACCATAGCATAATATTTTGCCTCATGATGACTCTATATTATGAAATCATTTTGCTTTTCAGGGAGAGAAGATTATGAGTGAGATCGCTGATCTCCAAAGAAAGGTTAGAAACTAGACATTCTGTTGCCATTATTTGAAAATCCACCAATTAATGATGATACATATGAGTACTAAATATTCTTGCATTGGTCCTGGATTCCTGGATATGACTTGAAACACCGATCTCGTATTTTATGAAATACAAAAACATTGGTAGTAATTCATGAAATCATTAGATTGTCAATTAATCATGATTATTATCTCCATGTCTTATTAAGTTTTATTTTCTTTCCTATAAATAAACTAACAAACTCCAATTGAATGCAGGGGATGCTATTGATGGAAGAGAACGAGCGACTCAAACGTCACGTATGATATTCTTTTTATTTTTCTCTCTAATTTTATTTGGGTGTGTGCATTTTTTTTTTCTTAAGCAAACTTATCCCTGAATCTGACTTATCTATTATGCAATTATGAAAGCATATAATATAAAATTAAGCTGTATAATATATATATCTATGTGTTGTACCAAAGGTGGCGGGGATAATTAATGGTCAAAGGCATGGTGGTGCCGAATCTGAGAACTTTGTTATGGATGAAGGTCAGTCTTCGGAGTCTGTCACGTACGTTTGCAATTCCACTGGACTCCCCCAAGACTATGAAAGCTCAGATACTTCGCTCAAATTGGGGTGAGTCTTCATTCACTTTACCACAAAATAAACTATAGTCGAATTTATTCTACATTCTGGCATATCAGTGCAGTGCACTAAAGATAATAATATAGTGTATGTTTTGTTTACCAAAAAATAGTGTATGTTTTGTTAGCAATCAGAAAAAAAAAATCATTTTTGTAAAAGAGAAACAATAGTATATGTATACTGATATTTATATTGTCAACCTATAGTCGAATTTATTGTACATTCTGGCATATCAGTGCAGTGCACTAAAGATAATAATACAGTGTATGTTGTGTTTACCAAAAAATAGTGTATGTTTTGTTAGCAATCAGAAAAAAAAAATCATTTTTGTAAAAGAAGCAATAGTATATGTATACTGATATTTATATTGTCAACCTATAAAAAATTGTTATGTATGATTTTTTTTAGATTTTTATAATAAATATCATAAAAGTTATTTTTAATATGATTTGTCATTAATGTATACAATTATTTTATACTTACAGTGAATTTTAAAGTCTTGGCAAAATGGGTTGAAAACTTTCTGTTTGTGAACTCTGAAATTGCTAGCGACAAAAATCTGTTTTGCTGGATTACTCTCGCAGGCTACCTTATTATGTTTATTTATCTTTACTTAATTTAAGTTTTGATTAATTACTTGCAGGCTACCATACTCCGGCTGATGAGAAAGTGTGTGAGGAGATAAAATTAACTCAAGCAAAAGTGCACAAGATTATGGTCTAAATTTCATTAATGATTATGTCTCTAGTATGTCCCCGTGGTGTGTATAGGTAGTATAAATATTAGTAAATAGTAAGGACTTATGTTATGGGGTACTCTAATGTCATTCAGAATTAATTGTTTTTTAAAAAGAAAGCAATTCGAGTTATGTTTTTAATTGGACTTTTTTAGCTAGTGTAATCCTTGCATCTCTGCCTTACACGAGTAAAAGTATTTTAGGCTTTAGACATTTTTTTTATTAGTATTTATAGGAAAATAAATGAAATATAATGAACTAAATTCTTTTCATAAATTAAAATTATGTATGTATTTCAGCTTTTAGAGACGAATAAAAATCTTTCTAAATGTTAAAATGAATAAGTTTATTTTAAGTTTAAAAATATTAATTATTTATTCTTATAAGTATTTATACAAATAATATGTTCACCAAATAGTGCATAAATTAATGTGTTAAGAATGAGCAAACTCGAGCTCCCTTGGTCCTCTCCAAACATGTCTTTAGTATAGACCAGAATGAAGACATAGAGTTTTGATACTTTATATCAATTCTCCTTAAAACTTTGTATTTTGGAGTAGGTTTTTGGTTTGACATGGTTAAATGTTTAGGCAAAATTTAAAATAAATGTAAAAATAACATGATTTCATGTGATTCAATTTATATATATAACAAGGAGAAGAAATATCTTTCTAAATTTTTTAAATAATAATGAAAAATAGAAGTTAAATATAGTAAATAAAAAAGTGACAGAATAAAATAATAATAATATAGAAACAGTGGAAAGTTATTATAAAAATAGTGGAAAGTTATTGTAGATTAGAAGAAAAACTTAAAAGTTTAAAAGCAAAATATCTAATGAAATGTGAACACTAAATATATAGAATATTCTTTTTATTATTATACTAGAGACAAATGAGGTTCATGTGATAATGAGATAACCAATGTTGTTTACATTTTGAGAGTGGTAATATTTTTTATTTTATTTTATTTTTGCTTTTTTTTTTTTACTGGATAGGTAGTAATAAAAAAAGTAGTTGGGAGTAAATTAGTAATTGTCGTTATAATAGATATAGATAGATATTATATTTATTAGTATAGATATCAAATTCAAATTAAATTAATTTTTAACTTGTCAACTATGTTTGTTTATTATTTTAATTTGATGATTAATTAAAAATATAAAATAAAATTTAATTATCTAGTTGTGATTAATTTGTAAACTAACATTAATATAATCATAAATCCATATTAAAATAATAAGGGATTATATTTCTTTTAGTAATTAAAATATATGATTAAATGTTTTTGGTCTCTAATTTATTTTCAAATTTCATTTTTAGTTTCTAAATAAAAAACTGACCCGTCATTCTTAAACTTTTATTCGGTTAATATTTTTTGTTCTTGTCGTGAAGTATCATTGTTCCTTAAAATTGGAGAGAAAAGATAATTGTTGAGCCTAATTGAGATATTGTGGTCTTAGTTCAATGTTAGAGAACTCTGGTTCACGGTTCACCTAAGCTCAGTCTTTTGGCTTGAAATCTAAAAAGCAATCTTCCTCTTCTTTACTGGATTTGGGTACTCAAGAATTAGACCTACTGAAAAATCTGAATAAACAGTAGATTTCATTATTTGTTTTCGTTGTAGTTAGGAACTTATTTAAGATTAAAATTAAAAAAATAAAACAGATTTAAGATTGTCTCACACTGGTTGCCTTCAGTACTATACTAATATTGTTTTCTACCTTGCTATTTAATTTATATGCTTCAACAGTTCAAGATGTCAAATTAATGGTAATTTGGTTCACTTTCTCATCAACGCGCGCATTATGCCAATTGAGTTTCATGGTCGTATATGCCTGCTATGTATACTACAAAAAGGAAAGGTCTGAAGCTAAGTAATATTTTCTCTGGTCCAGGAATCAATGATCTTCAATAAAATGTCTTTCTTATGGTCTTCTCTGTCAAGCTGATGAAGTTGAATGCTTTCTTCTGATTCGTTAAGTACTAGCAAATGATATGGAAGCTTTAAAATCTTCCCATAAGGAGCTGTTTGAGATGTGGCGTGCTTGAAATTTTTCATTCATGTACAAGACAATGGCGAAACTGATCCAAAATCTCATGAGGACTGGACCATAACCAAGTTAATTACATCAAAATAATTCATATTGTACCATCTAACAGGCATTTCTTGTGTGTGTGTATGTGTGAATAATTTTAACAAATGATCAAATTATTTCTTTGGTATCGATGGTGAACATTTTTATTTATTTTTTATGGAATCTAAAACTGATAATGATTTATCATAAGCTTAATTACTATTTTAATCTTTAAATTTAGGGTGTGATTATTTTAGTCTCTAAAATTTAAAAATATTTTTTTAGTTCCTGGATTTTGACAAATTATTTCTTTAATTCCTAACATAATATATTAATACTTTTATGTCAATTTTTAGCATTTTGTGGTGATTTTTTTTAGTATTTTGTGACAGTTTTAAAATACAAATTCAAAATGAATCAGTATTATTATTTAATTCAGAAAATCAATTCATTTTCTTACCAAACTAGTTTCAATAAATCTTAAAATAAATATAAAAATTAATCTTTATTATTAAAACAAGATTTAAACAAGGTTTAATTATTGTTTTAATCTTTGAATTTGGGATGTGTATCTTTTTTTAGTCCCAAAACTTAAATTTTTTTTTGTTCTTGAATTTTGACATATTGCTCTTTTAATCTCTAGTATAATAAATTGATAATTTGTAATAGTTTTTAATTTTCATAAATTAATTTTTATTTTTTAACAGCTTGAATTTGTATTTTAAAACTTGACATAGTACTAAATTACAGTCACAAAGTGTTAAAAATTGTCACAATTTTAATTTAGTGTGTTTAAGACTAAAAAAAGTAAATTAACAAAATTCAGAACTAAAAAAATATTTTTAAATTTCAATGACTAAAAAAACATATCCCTAAATTTGGTTATTTGTTCTCCATATTTTCCTAGATTGCATAGTTGTCAGTAGTGCCAAATAGTGGCACTATCTCGGAATCACATCACTGAGTGACTGGAGCATGCTACGATGCTACAAAAATTAAATAGCATCACAGTTTGAAGTAGCAGCTGTTCTCAATCACTTGTGCACTCTCTGTTATGAAGTTGGACCTACTACTGTCCTCCTCTCCTTTCTGATGAACACCACCCTTCTCTGGCAGTTTCGTTTAATGCAAAGTAATAACTTTATGTGGTTTTTGCAGTTTCATTTTCCATTATGATAGTTAAAATTAAAATACATAAACAGACAAATAGAAATGAAAAAACGTGGCAAGATGCAAACACAACAGCAAGCAAGCAATCATGAAAAACTTGCCTCGGTGATAGACCAGCTGATTGATAGGGAGGTAACAAGCACAAGATACCCCAAGCCAGGAACAACCTCGAACCTATCTGTGGAAAGGTTGCTGTTACTGAAGACCGCACCAGCCCTTTGTCATAGGGGTAAGAAAAAGGAGAGAAAGTCCATAATCAAACAGATATTAACATTAATTGATTTGTACAAAGATGAAGTTCCTTATACTATAGCCAATGTGCCATCAAGTTCTGACATATGAATTTTTTTCTGCATTAAATAGACTCTATTAAGAATATCTTGCGAATTTTTACATAAAAAATAATACTAATGTTCAATTGTTATAATTTGATTCGAGAAATTCAAATCATAAAAACGATATAAGGAAATAGATGTAAACTTCGTTTATACTTAATCCCCATTTTTATCAACCCTTAGAAATGACAATGAGCAAAGGCTTACTCACCTACTATACCATGAAGAATCTAGCATGCCACGCATAAAACCGCATGAAATAAAATTGAAACTTAAGTTAATTCCCACAAGAAAACTTGGACATTTTCCAATCAAACAAACAAAAGGGTATCTCCACAGTTAATAAAAAACAGTTATTTTTGGACCAAAGTACCTCAAGCACAGCCGCGGTTTGGGCAAAAAGCAAAGGCTTGTGTAAATCGGCAAACTTGAGCAGTTACATTCAGAAACAAGGAGGTTGGTGGTGAAGGAGAAAATTCTGAATGTGTTGGTAGATAAGAGAAATTGAGAGTGAGTATTATATTACCATCCAACGAAGAAGGTGAAGTTGTAGGCGGTGAGGTAGAGGCGTCTGAGAAGGGAGAAAAAACCCGCCATTGAGAAATGTGAATGTGAAGAGTGTAAATCAAAGAATGGAAAAGATGAATGTTAAATGATAATTGAGGTGTTGAACTGTTGATTATCAAGCAGGGAAGAGAGAAGTATGTAATGCTTATATGTTTCTGAGATTTGGTCCAAGGTCGACTTGGGTTGTTCAACTCCTCAAGCTACTTTTTGTATTTGGCTAGTAATATATGACTTTCGAAGTTGGGCGACCTCAAAATGGAAGAAGAAAATAATGATATACTTTTATTTACAAGTTTTTCGAAGTCCATTGTTGCAAAATTACATTTGAAGCAAAATATTTTTGCCAACGAATGAATGCATATTTAGTTTTTAGTTAAAATTACTGCAACATGCATTCAAATGTAATCCAACATATAAAAGTAAAAGTAAGAGTTATGATCTTTTTGTAAAAGTACTTTTGGCTCATATATTTTTGCACCTGAATTTTAAGCATGTATTCAGGATCTTTGATTTTACATTCATTTTATTTTTATTCGTTAGATTTATATTAAAACAAGTGTTGTAACAGTTTCAACTGTAAATCAAAGATGCACTTAGTTTATTCTTTTATTTTAATTTCTAAATTGTGACTACAATGAAGATAAACTAAAAGATATTTTTTATTTTTACAAAGAAGATAATGAAGTTTAAATTTTATAGTCTAATCAAATTATTTGAAGTCTCTTATACAAACTTTAACTCCACAGAATCTCTTATACACACACATTTTTTCTTTTGGATGAATCTCCCGTCATCACTAATAAATTAGTGTAAAGCATGATTCGAATTTCAAATGAAGTAGATCAAGAAGTTAATTTATAAATTGTGTGGCTGTAGTATGCACAAATGCTCACACACTTGCACCCTTATTTTTGTACTTAATGTATATCCATAAAATGTTCAAAATGTTTTAAGAATACAGTGTATTGGGAACAATAGCTAGCGTGTCCAAATCATCCAAGCCTAAGAGCTCAACCTCTCCAAGGACACTAGTTCACACACCCATGTTCGAGATACATGCAGCTTATACAGACACTGACAACTGTATCTCAACTCTCAAGACAACATACACTTGCAACTATCTCGCACAAAAAAGGAAAAGAGACTCTCCGGTATAAGGGGTGATCTACTATCATAGCGAAATATTGAGAATCATATATTGTGTGATATAATTATTACTTCAAATATCACAATTTTTCAATGCAGAAGGTGCTGTAATTGAAATCTATCAAACTGAAAATTCAAATAACTAGTTAAGATAAAGACTAGACACGTTCTGATCCTTAAGAGTGCCTCATATCCTCGCGTTCAAGAAGATAGTAATGGTACGATCCCATTGATTCTTTAGCAGCTGCTACATTGTGCTGTGTCTCACTCTTTTTGCCCCACAAAAAGGAATACAATTCCTCTATGATCAAAACCAAGCCCAACAACGTTCCAACTCCCAATGGCTCTTCAAGTAAGATAGCTTCTAATAATATAAGGCCACAAAAATAAGAACAAGTGGATTGAACATTGGAGGATAAGTAGGTCCTTTGACTCTAATTGTCCACAATATTAAGCATAATGTAGCAACCGAGGCCATTGCTCCCGAATACATTATAGTGACCAATTGTAGATTCCATTCTAATTTTCAAGCAGCTTTACTAGAATCTATGATTGCACCAAGTATTGCTGATCATTGGATTGCTACCGTAATGCATACTAGCTAGCATTGTTCCCCACAATACCTCATTGGAAATACTTCAATCAACTTGAGCAATAAACCAAGCTGTGTATGAGAAGCAACAACAAACCAAAAAGAAAGTGCCCCGAAGCATGTTAGTTTTGTGAGACACAACAACATTCTTGAAATGACTACGATGACCAAGATAAAATTCCTTCCCTTTGTAAAGACTAGTAACTAATGCTCCCCCAACACACAAAATTGCCCCTACAAATTAAACTTTGCTTTAGCTGCCCATGTTTGCAACTCCAATGTCTCCATTCTACATGTGATAGAGGTAAGGAAAGTGCATAAAGGAATCAAGTTGAGACAGTTGGCTGAGTAAGTAGCTGAAACCATAATAAAACAATCCTCGAGCCATAGTGATCCTAGTTAATACATTAATAAAAAGCCAAAACCAAACTTTCCATGTGAATCTTCTTTGTCTGGCCTCTTTCGAAGTAGAGTGCAAAGGGGATAACAAAATGACAGCATTAATATGACGATATAGGCAATGAGTACAAAGACAACCAATATGACCCCGATAGAAGTTGCATCCCAGTTGCAAAAACTTGTACTAGTAACATTAGCTCAAGCATGCGATGATGTGAATGTTCCTTCAATGTTCCCATGCTCGTTGCCCTCGTTGCTTTCCCCGAGTCACTCATTGTCTAATTTTTTTTTTCATATATTATATTGAAGGTAAGTATTTATTATTGGAAACAATTATGATCAAATTTCATAGAATCATTATTAACAACAAAACTTTCTCTCTAAATATTTAACATAGTTACATAACCAGAACTCAAACTTAAGACCTTTGATTAAGTTAAAACAATCTCATATTAGTTAACCCATATGTTTGATAGTCCTTATTGTTTATATTTATAAAGACCTTTGGTTAAGTTAAAATAATCTCAAATTAGTTCATCTATGTATTAGGTGATCTTTATTATCGATATATGTATATATTAGACCAAAACTATTATGCTAAAGTTAGGAAACTCTGTCACCCGAGTCTATCGTTCTCCTCGTGGGTTGGTACTTCATCAGAAGCAGGAGTACATCGCGGTAATCATGGGTTAATCCGTGAACAGAAATGTTGCAACTAATTATTGTGGAATGTAAAGATATGTTAATGAATGTGTGTTTGCATGATAAATTATAATTAATTGATATAAATCGTCATACAAGAAGAAGAAAGAAAGTCTGGCATTAGATATGTTGATGGATATGTGTATTTATGAGCATCTATTTATCTTAGTATTGGATGCAAGAAAATTAATTTGATTCATAAGTGAATTTATGCATGGCAATGAAACTCGTATTTGTGGGTATCCGTCCAAATCTGTTTTGATTTTGACGAGAAATATCCGAATTGATTGGACACAGGGATTATCCTACTTTTTTAATCGGAGTCGGGGTTGAGGACATGGATGTCACTACCCGTCCCATACTCATTTTCGTACCCGCTTAGATGATGAAATTATTAAAATTTTATTAATTACTTGTTAATTTTTTTTATAATTTTTACATAATTTAAAATTCTTTCTTTGATGATTTTTGTAGACAAATATGCTACAAATACAAGTAGTTAAAAATAAATATGTAACAATCAATTTTTTTAATTAGATTTTCAATATAATTTTTTTATAAATTTTTTTTTTTTACAAATCTGAACCGAGAACGAGACAGGGACAAGATATCTGTTACCAACAGGGTATAGGGATGAGGTGACAAATTTTAACCTGTCGGACATCAGACACGCATATTAGAAGGTATCAGGGAGACAATACTCATTTTCATCCCATCTCGTTCCCATGTCTAAGTGGACTTCATGGTTCAGAAGGTATGTGTACATTTTTTCACATTTATTAAAAAAAATAATGAAATAAACTCCTCCTGTAAAAATTAAAATTAACTTAATTATGTATAAGTTAAACAAAACCTTTGAAAAAGTTAAATAAGAAAGTTTTTACAAATTAATTAACTTAAAAGTTTATTTTATTTTATTTTACTTATTATTTTCTATAAGTATTTATGGAAAAAATTATCCAAACATAAGTATTATATTTCTAATTCAAGTTATTTCAACAGCCACTCAGCAAATCTTTAAAAGTTTAAACTTGCCTAATATAAATCTATTATCTGTCGCCCAACAAAAGGTGAGTTACTAATAAACAATTTTGCCTGTGTGGGATAATGAAACAAGTTCATATCTTATGAAAATGATTTTCGTGAGCAGATTATATACGCATTTTGTTTCCCCCGGTATCAAAATGAATCGAACATATAAGATACATTATTTAGGGGAAAAGAAAACGATATCGACCCCTAATCCAGATTAAGGGAAAGCGGAGTCCTTACACTTGATCCATTCTTAGTTAAGCACGAGGTTTGATATACCAAAAAGAAATCCATTATCGTTGGAAACTCTTACAAATTAATTCAGTTTCAACTTGATTAAGATTTAAACATAATAGTAGGACGAATTATGATGTCGCTAATGGATAGTCTTTCTTCTTCAGTTGTTCATTTGGTAATAATGATTAATTAGACGACAACCTATGCCTGCCACAATAAGATATTCCAAGAAAGTTTTCTCAAAAATAGGAAAAAAAAAAGATATTCGAGTTGTTATTTTCTTTTGAATTTAATTGAGGGGAGAGAATGTTATTCCAATTCCAAAATCATTAAACACATGATAGATCATAAGGAAGACTTAGTATGTGAAATTTTTTTATTTTTATAATATTGAAATGAAATAATTTTCACTTAAAAATACGGATTAATTTTTTATCGAAAACCATAAATACATACAAGATAAATAAATATTTTTTTCTCAACACAATTTATTATATACTCAAAGCCATAACCAGAATTAGGATGCCATGCAACCTGCGATAACCATAAGAATTAAATATGTGTGCTTTATGGCCGGTAATGTATTTTTAATGTTTATAAATTATAAGGTAGAGTAACTCCTGTTCATGCTGTTTTTGTTATTTCACCAGCTGTTTTTTATTCATGTAAATTTGATACGGTTTAAGTGGATTTTGTATATCTGACTTAATTTTAATTGCTCAAATTAATAATATATTATTTGTTATTAGTTAAGTTATTTAACATATTTTAAATGAGAATAATACAGTAAATTATTGACACAAAATTTGTTGAATTTAGCTTTAATATATTATTTATTGATAGTTTAGCACTGTACCACAAACGCGGTATTGAATTGAATATAAAGTGAATATGATGTAAAGTATAGCCTACCAAGGGACACAGCTTGCAACAAATTGACCCATCAACCTCCAGAATCCTGATTACGACAACTAATTATCACTGCTATCTCTCACTCTCATTCACTCTCTAGTCCTACAAACAGGACCCATTAACGTTATAGTTTTGTTTTGTGGACAGGGACGATATCATGCATGTCATGAAGATCTTCCACAAACAAAAAGAAAACGCACAACATTCCATTTCTTTTATATAATATCGATCGATATTCCGTACCACACGATTTTTTCTACTAGGATAATCCTCGTCCTTGCATGGGCGAATCAAATTAAAAGTGACTTCAATTCAATCATAATGTTTTGTGGTATTTTTTTTTTAATTTGACTATTTGCATTCAATTTGCCTGTGATCACTGATTTACTCGTTGTATGCTAATCAATATTGTGTATTCTTGAGGTTGCAGTCTTATTGACTTATTACCGTAAAGCATTTACTATTTTAAAGACTGTGTTATTTGTCAAAAAATTAGCTAATTACTCATTCCAATTGAATCTTGCTTAAGAGATATAAATCTAATTTTACTCAAATCATCGATAAGTTGATAATCAATAGCGTGTATAATAATTATTATAACTTAAAATTTTAAAAGTAAAAATTAAACAATTAAGCTCTTGTTTAACCGCCTTTAATGTTAGTTAACCAAATCATAGGGTAAAATATTAAATAATTTATAACATCTGTAATCCTCTTAAAAAGAACATCTGTACTCTATATTTTAGTGGGGGTTTTTTTTTTCTGGAAAGGAAATTTGATGGATACAGTTGTAAAAGGGAGGTGGTACCTCATTATATAATATTATGTTTTTTTTTGGCTGATTAAAATAAACGATAAAAGAATAAAAGCTTCAAATTTCAGCAAAAATAAAAAAAAAATAAAAGCTTCAAATAGAAATTGTAATTATGAATCAAGTAATCAAGATGTATGGAATATCCAATATCTTACTAACAATTAAAAAATAATTGACATGTATTTATACAATAAAAAACTTTATATATATATATATATATATATATATATATATATATATTAAACGTGTATAATTTAAAAATAAAATAAAAAATACTTGACTTTTTTAAGTCGTCATTAAGGGTGTATTTAGTTGAGTTACAAGATAACTTTTTGTATTATACGTTGTTTGGTGATCAACGCATGGTACAAGTAATCTTGTGTTTATCTTGTTTGATGTGCTTATTTAATGGACAAAAAAAATATAAATTTTCCTATAAAATCCTAGTTGCATTAGTAGCACATTGACACCATCAGAGGCACCTCCACGGAGGAGGTGTGGCCCCTGACACCATCGGGCACAGGGCAGGGCAGCGCGACCACCACAAGATCACAACGATGGCAACTACAACATGTCAATGCAATACGGTCTTGTTGGAGTTGGCCAAAAGAAAAAAAAAAACATAGCGAGAAGGAGAAAGATGATGATGGGAATTAACATTTAAATAAATTAACAACAAAAAGAAAGAAATAATGAACAAAAAGGAAATAACATCAGTCTGTATGGCCTTTGCTGGCGGCCAAGGTGTCCACACTAAAAGCCAAGGAACGACGTTTAGAGAGGGAGGTTTAGAGAAGAAGGTGCATATGGAAAAAGAAAAAAAAAAGGTATAGGATGATGAGAAGTCAGAAAATAAGAACAATATTATATTTTTACTTTTGTTAGACACTGAACTAAAAGTTGTACGAAGTTTAGTGAGTTACAAGTTTTTTGGTATTTGTGCAGTCCATCATTCTTTATTTTATATTATCCCTCAATCATTTTTTAAATTGAACGTTGGACAAATATTTTTGTCCAATCTTTTATTTTTTTAGCGAATCAAGCGCATCCTAAGGGTTCGTTTGGTGATTATGATATGATAGGATATAAGAATAGAACAAGAACATGACAAAATAAGGGTCGGACTGATAAGCTTTTAAAGTTATCAAATATTTGGTGCACACCATTATACATATTATATAATGATGGGTGGTAGTAGTTGGAGACGACAACACAATATTGATAGTAGTGACAATACTAACAACGAGGAAAATGATAATGGTGGTTGCGACATGATGACAATGGTTGTGGTGACAGAAATCGTGACAATGACATCAATAATGGTTATGGAATGGTGGCGATGAAGGTGTTGATGATACTAACAATGGTTAGTGGTGATGAAGATAACAACGATGATGAAAATGGTGGGAGTTGTGACAACGGCGATCGTAGTAATTATTATGACAGTGATGACAATTGAAGTAGTGATGACAATGGTGAGAGTGTGACACTAGTGATAGTGGTGGTTGTGTTTTTTATTGACAAATATTGATTGTCAGTTTGTTAGTTTTTATTAGTAAAGGGGTTGAACTCGGGATCTTTTTTTTCCCTTTTCTTATTTTTTAATCATCAAATCAATCTTATATCTCCTAATGATAATGATTATTACTGTTAATTAGGGAGAGTAACAATCCTATCTAATATCTTGTTGCTTTTAACTTGATCTTTTATCATAATAAAAAATACACTTCAGTACTTCACTAACATGATAGGATAAGAAATTAATAAGATAAACAAATCATATTTTATTAATCAACTAAATTAAACAATTTATTGTAACAAGACAATTCTCTTATATATGTGTGTTTCTTACTTTAAAAAAAAAAACTGTCTTAACTATACTTACTAGTATACATATCAGGTGAAAATTTCGTTCTTTAATTCATTCTACACGATAATAATATTGCCCTTATTTGTTATTTTACGCAAAAGCTAGCATGCAAAAGATCTCAATTAAATTGGTACCTATACCTTATCAATCAGCTACAACACAACAAAAAAAAATATATATATTGACGAAGATAGAAACATAACATAGGAATGGTAGAAAAAATTAACAGTGAAAAAGTAAAGGATGTATTACTTAGTTTTATTATTTAATATTATTTTATAAATTGTAGGAACAATGCATTTGTCGGCATCGGCATTTTAGGCGCGTACGTCCCTCGCGTCCGCGGATTCTAAACGAATCCAAGTTTAACGAATAGTTTTGTTTTTTTTTTCAGCTGTGAATTTACCGAATAATTTGACATTCGCAATAATAGGAGGGATTGATTCCCGTGAGAACTAAGTTCCCATAGACGAGCTCAAATAAAGCAGGAAAATTCTTATTGTGAGGTTGAAATGGAATTGACAACATTTCATGTGATCTTCTAAAGTGTTTACAAGCAATTATATTATGTTAATAATACATCAAAGTGTTTTATAATATATTCTTATTTTCCTCTTAAAAAATAATAATCAAAATAATAATTTAATGTGTTAAAGTCGATAATTTAAGATTCATATACATACATACTAGTACGTCTTTTACTCGCCCAGTACAACCATGAATGGGTTTTGGTCCTTTTGGACAAAGTTATAGTATAGATTGGCTTTGATCGATGTTTTGTTATATAATATAAGGATAATAATGAACAAAAAATTATATATAGTGGATGTGGATGTGGATGCACCATGTGTAGCGAGATCACGGGACCTCTTTTAAAGTTTTTTAAAATTGGGGAAAGTTTTGATTAGTTGATATTAATTTTTAGACACTCCATTTAATAGTTTTTTTTTTCTGACCATTTATTATATATAAAGTACTTATAATAAATGTTTTTTAAGTAATACAGTCGTGAGTCGTGACTCAATCTTGATTATCTAATGCTACACGATTAATATTTTGTGAGGATGTCAATACCCAACGTACGTAAAATCAGATACTGACATAGTAATATAGTATTTTCCAAAATCTATTTAAGTCACCTAACATCATGCATGTTAAGTGTTAATGTGGTATAATTAAAATAAATCTAAGAATTTATTGGTTCGTACAAGCTAATTAATATCTCATAGTATTAAATGATTTTTTTTAAGATATATGAATTATTATAAATTTTGATATATGTTTTTAATTTTTATGGATAAAAAAATGGTGTCGTAAATCTAAAATTTTAATAAATAAATAATTTGTTTTGTTCTTTTAAATTTTAATTATTATGTATTTAAGAGCAAAAAAATCTAGAAACAATAAAGCATTCGAAGATTATCTATAAAAAACTTCAAAAGTACTTAATAAAGTTCAGAAGTCCACATGAAAATTATGTTAAAAAAATTATATTGTAGATTGGTTGGACAATTTTGTTCAAGGTCAAATACTTAATTTATCGAAGTATCAATCATTGGACCGACTCAATGTTCATATGTTGAATCCTTTATGTAACTCTTTCGGAATAGGATTTCTTCCATTAGATTAGATCGAGGTTATCTACCCAGAGCATAAAGTGTATTATATTGTGCCTCTATGTCCAGTGTCCATTGTATAGGCATCGCCAACCCCAATCTTATCATTATTAGCATAAAGTTATAATAAGATTATATTAAGATGTGATAATAATGCGGTTATATATGGATACGAAGCAATCTTTAGGAGGTTTAAATGTTCAACCCAAGGTCGACTGAAGGGTATACAACCCTTTAATCTAGAATGCATAACACAAAATAAAGACTTAACTGTTTAAAATTGATCACATTCTAACTAAAAGGGTACAAGTATAGAGGCAAACTTGCATGTCATCCTGATTCATCACAAGTTCAATCTAATGGGCAAACAAATTTTTTACTATTACTAGAAACATAAAAAAAATTAATCCATCCCGACCCAAACCCACAGTGGATCAAATTGACCTAAAAATTTTGACTTATTTTAATAACTTTAATTAATGGTAATATAGAATTATTGTATACTTTAATACTCTGCACTAGTATTAAACTCATTTTATTATTACTTCGATCTGTACAAAAAAACTCATTTTATTTCCATTTTCGATAAATAATCTTGACAATGAATGTTGCTATTGCAGAATGCAGAAGCGTGGGTGTTGTGTAAGGGTAAATAAATGTCTTGACCGCATGTGATGTGCTGTTAAAACGGAAAGATCAATTACAGTTTCTCCCTCCCCAGACAACTATAGACTATGGAGCCATAAATGTGCCAATTAACTTAAAAACATTGTACACAATTAATTCACTACGTTGACAATTGTGGATATGGATATTCATATAACTTCGTTATTGATGTAACGTGTACGTGCATTTTAAGTATAATAGTAATACTGATATCATTATTGTTTATGCATGGGGAAAGATCTTGACCTCCCTTTATTTTTCAACGCACAAAATACTGAAACGAGGTAAGCAATGGATGAAATAAAATTAAAATATATACAAGGAAAGAGCTATGGTGTGGAAAGTATATAATAAAAATGTATGTCTTAAATTAATGTAATAGCTATTAAAAATCTTCATGGTGGACCCTAGACACCGCCATAAAAAAAATTCCACCTTGCTACAGTAATAATTGAATAGTTGTCTTTTGAATGTGACTTGAATATAATCCGATCCATTCATAAAAATAATCCCATATTGCTATAGTAATAATTGGATAGTTATCTTTTGAATATGACTTGAATATAATCCGATCCATTTATATAGATCTAACGGTTTAAATAATACAAGAGAGGGTTGGAAACACCTTGGTGCAGGAGAGGATCCACTTCCTTTGTCTTTGGAGTATATATGCACGGGTTTATAATCTTGTTTAGACTGATTTTGCTGTAATAGTTTTCCTCAGAAAAGTTTGTACATAGTGGCTTTCAGCACTTTTTCATTATATATATATAATTATTAAGATTAATTATTTATTATAATCATTAATTTTAAGAAAATAAAGGATATGAATGTAAAAGAATTACTTCTGAGTGATTTGATCCCTCTTATATATTTAGAGAATACTTATAAAAATATTTTCAGAAATATTTATCATCAATCAACCAATTTTTTTTCATAAACATGATTCTCAGAGTATGAATTTTTTTTTTCTTACCAAATACTCTCCAAGTTTAAGTTAAATGAGAATTTGAGAGTTTCTTTTCTGTATAGCGTGAGAAATTATATTTATTTTGCTCTTGTGAAATGTAGTCTCGTCAGTTTTCCTACATAAAATTAGTAATTTAAATTCACAAAAATTCCTAATTTCTGCTTCAATCTAAGTGCACTATTGTATGAGTTGTCTAACTCGTGTTCGTGGTTGGACTAGTAATCTTGTGATCAACAAGATTAGAGAATATAAATCTAGAGATTGGAATATCAAATTTACCCACACTCTTGGAGAGGGTAACAATTGCGCAAATGCTCTTGCTAAGATGGGGTCATCATCTTCTTCGCCTATGATCTTATGGGATAATTCCCCACCTCAGCTTCATTCTCATTTGCTAGCTGATGCTTTAGGAGTCTTCTTCCTTAGATTGTAGTTTGTCTTTATTTACATACCAAATCCAAAAAATAAAAAAATAAAAAAATTCCAAGTGTGATATTACATGAATTAGTACGATATATGTGTCTTTGCACATGCCATGTTCATTTTTATGTATTATTCTTAATTATTTTGTATATATTAATATAATGCTATGTGATAAATTGATATAATATTATGTGGTAAATTAATTTAATAAAGACATCTGAACTAATCAAAGTAATTTTCTTAAAAAAAATAAAAACAAAGTAAAAACTAAATAAAAAAAATAGTAAAATGTATTTTAATCTTATTCAAATCCTTAATCTTAATTTGTCATAGATAAAATCATGTCCATCCTTGTCTTGGTTAAGGTTAAATATATATCTCGTTTTTGTGCTCTGAAAATGACTATTATTTTATAATAATATATTTTTGTATATATTTTGTCTAATTTGAAATTTAATATTAATTTTAGATGTCATTCAAATGCGTTATTGTATAAATTGTCTAACTCGTATTTGTGGTTGAACTAGTAATCTAAAGTTCCTCGTAGTGTTGGTTGACTATTTGTAATTGTCAAGTTATTGAACCCATTTATTTTATTTTTATAGTTTTATTGAACGGTATGGATTGGCTAACTCGTGTCATCTACTTATTATTACTTTAGTTTTTTTTTTTTCCGATACTTATTACTTTAGTTTTATTGATATACTGATATTGACAAACTGGTTATAGATCTATTGGACTCCAATTAAAGATAATTTCTCCACACTATAGTTTTTTTCGAACTCATATCTGACTCGTTTATGTTTAGAACATTACTTGACATTTTTTTAGCACTGATTACTTAACTTTAGTCAATAAAAAAATAGTAATTTCAGTCAAATAGATGTAAGATAACTTCAGAATCGATTTCATGCTTAAGTAAAGCATTACTTCCTCACTTCTTAAATATACTTTTTTTTCACTAATTCATATCCTTTAACAAAATTAGTTAATATATAATTAGTAGTATTACACCAAATTCACCTTTAAATCTATTAGGATGTATAATATCTCTTTTTCTACTTAATTAATTGCTTTCACACCTAATTAATTAATATATGCTAATCTTTTTATTCAATCGAGATAATATATTTGTCTATTTTTCTTTATAATTAATGTATTTATATTTTAAATATATAACATTTATTGTAAAGTAATAAAATGTATTTGAATAAAAAATAATTAATATAAAATATAACTTGAAAAGAATTATAATTTCTCATTCTTGTTGTTATAAAAGACCAATTGGATTTTTTTTTACCACATATATGGTCTAAAAATATAGTAATTGTTTAGCAACTTTACATAAATGAAAACAAAGAAAAATAATTAATTTTATGCAATCTTTACTTAAAAAATATAATATCTTCCAAATTAGAACTAACAAATTCACACAAAAAAAATTCCATAATATTCAACAATAAAATTTTAATAACGAAGGAAATACATATTCATATTGGAAATAATATGAAAAAAGTTAGAATAAAAATTAAACTATAAATTACATTAATACAAAATAAAATTAGTTATAGAAAAATCATCATAGACAGAAAGGGAGAATACAAATGTTGAAAAAAACAGAGAAGAAATATATCTTATTTTAATAAATTATAGATACAATTTATGTTATAAAGTATTTATTGCTATTTTGTGAGTATATATACTTTCTATATCGATACATAAATTACTTACTCTGTTTTTTCATCATAACTACTTATTATTATTTTTCTTGTTTTGATAACTTTTTCTTATTTTTAGAGATTTTATTCTTAACAAGATATTTCTTTTTAGAAAATATTATTTTGTTTGGATTGATTATTTTCCTTACTTTATTAATAATTTATATTTTAGAAAATTAATTGAAATATCATTATGATTTAATTATATGAGATTTTTATTTCGGAATTCCAAAAATTTGCTACTTAGAATGTTCTCCATCACGCCTACATATACACATATGTATTTGTTAGTATTATTATTTTATTTTATGTAGAAAAAAACACAGTTGTGTCCCAACAAAGATATATTTGGGTGACCGTATGGAATACGTTAAAATGCAATATAATGCATTGGATTTTTTCGAATCACAATATTTATATATTTTATGTTATACACTGAATTGTTAATGTTGACTGTCACTCTAACCATCCAATGGAAAGAGTAGAGAGTTCGTCTTTTTTGTTTCTTGTCCAAATCAAGTGTTTCTCGTGTCCACTTCCAATGGTGAAGCCCTTCCCAGAAGAAGAAAAAACCAAAAAAAAAATGACGTTAATAAATTTAGTTCGAATATATTTTTATTTTAATATTATATATTATCAATTATCAAAAAGAAAATAAATATTTTGATAAAAGTAAATCATTGAAAGGGTGTGAGGTTTTAAAAAATATATATTGGCCATCAATTCACTAAATAATTACCTAAATACTACGTTAAGCATATCAAGAATATAATCAGATCGAGAAATTCTCATAATCAGAAAAAAGGAAGACAAGTGTTTAGGCTCAGAAAGCAATGTAATGAAAACAGACATGTTTGTGTTTTTTAAGAATAAAAGAAAGAAGAAAAGCACGAGACCCTAACCAAATTATAATGTTGTTTACGGCATACCATATTCACATTAAATTAACAAGTGGAATATATTTCTCTAAAAAAAAGTGGAATATGTTGTTTAATTTATTCTTTTTTTCATTTTTAATTGAGATTTAGGAGCCTTATAGTATTTTTTTTTTCATTTAAGATTGCTTTCTTTTTTGTTTTTATTTCACAGATATATTATTTTTATTAACTGTACACCTAAAAACGACGTATTAGGACTATATGTCCATACAAAAAACTACTCTTTAGAAGTAGATTTGTTTCTCACTTAGTCACTGATGAGTGATGAGAGGTACTTTTCCACTTTTTGATAAATCCAAAAATGGTGAATTGTTTTGCTTTACAATCCTTGCACGTAGAAAAAGGAACAGCAACCCTCTCTCAATTTTGGTTCCTATTTCAGTGATTGGTGGGAGTAAAAGGTAGATTCGAAGGCAGAAAGAAAGAGGACCCAACCCTATCCCATCCCAAGCTAGCAAGCAAGTTTTATTTACCTTTGAGGCTGTCGGTGGTCACACATTAAAATAAAAAGTTAAAAGAAATATTTATTTATTATATAAATAATGAGAACATAGAATATTTTTATATTTCAGGAAAAATATTTTTACTTGTAAACTTTTTAATCAATACTTTTAGAATACATGTCAGCATTTGTCACAGATATTATACTTTTTCGAACTTCTTTAACCAATACCAAAAAACACTTGTTGCAACACCCATTGAAAAAGGCTCTAGCTTGCACTCACTGCATAGCATTTCTCCATGATATTGCTAATGGCAACAAGAATTACTATAACGGTCTCATCTACCACTCACTGAATCCAATTGCATGAGCATTCAACACCTGTGACCCCCTCTCTCTTCGTGATTCTCACCTTTGTTTGCTAACGTAAAAATCCGAACTTTGTTTTTCCCTTTTATCAATTTGGGGTCCCCTTGAAAAAGACGCCACCCCCTCATCATTATTCAATTCGGTGAACCAGGCCAGGTGTCCATGTAAACTCCTTTACTCTCTCTCCCTCTCTATTGCCCTTCAAACACAGACACATATCTGCACTTCACAACCCTCCAAACCACATTTAACTATATATAAAACCATCATTATGAACATGGGGTTTACTCTCTTCTCATTCTGACCCTTCTTCTTCTTCTTCATCTACATTAGTAGTTCTTGTTATTCATTATTCTTCATACTCACACAGCTTCTTCTGGGGGCAAAAGGGGTCATTTTTCAGATCCGAGGTTGAGCTCCTCTACCCATCATGATGGAGCTCGGATACCTGAATCAGGGTCAGCCTTCTAGAGGAACAACACCACTTGTCACTCTTCCATTGTTGCTTTCAACACTTGTGTTCTTCTCCACTTTCACACATGCCTTCTCTTCTTCTGTGTTTCCGGTGAGTTAAGTTTTTCTCTTCTTTTTTGTTATTAAATTTTTTTGGTTTTGGAAAGTTTCCCATTTGTGATTTTGGTTGAACAGGATTTTTTTCCTTGATTCTTTTTCTTTCTCAAAGTGCTTTTTTTTTTCTTGAACTTTTTTTAATCTGTCGGTGTGTTTAATCACTGTTCATGGATGAGATACTGGTGTGTTTTTTTTTTTTTTTAATTCTTAGTTATTTGCTTATTTTAAGGTTATTTTTTGAGTTGCACACTGAATTTTATTGTAGGAATTGAAGTTTGATAACAAATTTGGGGGGGGGGGGGGGTTAAGAAATTCTTGTGTTTGAGGTTTGATGTTAGTATTTTAAGAAGAAAGAAGAAGAAAAAGATTGAAGTTGCTGTCGTTGAGATTTCCTACTTTGGTGAACGTTTTGGCACCTTGAAAGAGATACTAGTAGTAAGAAATAAGAACTTTTAATGTACTAATTAATAGATTCAATTGACTTGGTTTGGTTGGTTACACTTGTGTACCTAATAAAGAGGCTATTAATTATAGATCACAGATTTCAGGACCGCGTTTTTCATTTTGGAACGGTGGGTGAGGATTTTTTGTCGTTACGTGTGAGAATTTTTAGCAAATCCAATTAAAATAAGTAAATTATTCAATTGAGTGAAAAAATATTAGATTTTTCTTTTACGCGTCACGATGTGCAATGGAAGGATTTACTTGTTTTCACCCCACACTAATTAAATTTCATAATGCTAGGTTATGCCTTGTGGTTAACTTATCATGTATATTGGCTTTAGGAAAATTTCTTTCGCAATGAATTTGTTAGCTTGGTGAATTTATTGCATTTTATTGTCATGGACATGATGCTTACTAGCCTTGTAAGAGTCCCTTAATGTCTATGATATGTGGTTTCTTGTGCCACTAGAATGATTCTTATATCAGAGATGAACCAGACTCCGGAACATGCTTATGTTGATGCTACCTAGTACCTAGGTTTTATTTGGTACCTGCACTTGTCATCATTTTTTGGTTTATTGGCTTCTAGTGCCTTATACCTTGCAACTTACTGTTATGCAGGAATTGAATCCTATTAAACCTAGGCACTCACGTCTTCTCAGGAGTGCTGTGCAACGAGAAACTGTAAGAATTAATTGAGCAGTGAATACATTTCAAGTGACTTTTACTGGCTTGTGTTTAGCAGTGGATGTTGATTTTATATTCTATTATTATTTTCTCCTTGTTTAGCCTACATCTCAGTTGTCTGAACTATGGTCACCTCTGGAAAGCCAAGGATGGAAACCTTATGTTGAATCAAATAAGCCAAGTGAGTGACATTACTATCATTTGTTTACTCTATGCTGTATGCTGTTATAGCTTTGAGAATAGTGTCACTTTGGTATATCTACTGGCTCATTTGATCTTTCTGTGATCCAATTAAAGCAGCATTACCAGAGAAGTCAGAGGGATATATCCAGGTCTTTCTTGATGGAGGTTTGAACCAACAAAAGATGGGGGTAAGTATTAAAAGCCTTTTAAGTAGATCAAAAGTTTGCTCATGTGTGTGTGTGTGTGAAAGATGTACAATTTGATCTTAGTGTTAAATTATCTTGTGTAGATATGTGATGCAGTTGCTGTTGCAAAGATACTGAATGCTACTCTGGTGATCCCATACCTTGAACTGAATCCTGTATGGCGAGATTCAAGGTAATTGACAACACCATTATTATATTTATTTGTCCGATGGATTGTGTGCGATGAAATGTTGAGGTTGCTTATGTTTGACTGCAGCTCCTTCATGGATATATTTGATGTGGATCATTTCATTGATGTATTGAAGGATGATATTTCTATAGTTAAAGAGTTGCCCAAAGAGTTTGCCTGGAGCACAAGGGAGTATTATGGCTTGGCTATTCGAGAAACCAGAATCAAGGCTGCACCTGTGCATGCATCAGCCTACTGGTATCTGGAGAATGTTTTGCCTGTCCTACAGAGGTTGGTATCTACCTGAATTTGTTACTGTAAATGTTAAGGCATGACTTAAAGGTTCAGGTTCAATTAGTATAACAATAGCAGATTCTATGATTATGCTGGAATTTGCTGTGGACTATTGCATACTACTTTGTTTATTCATGAAGATGTAATTGAGTTTAAGGTGTATATTGTGCTGATGCCGTCATGGTATACTCTGAAATATGAACTTCTAATGTATTGGTATGTTTTATTTGGTGCAGTTATGGTATTGCTGCAATCTCTCCATTTTCTCACCGACTGAGTTTTGACAACTTGCCTGTGGATATTCAACACCTACGTTGTAAAGTAAACTTCCAAGCTTTAACCTTTGTTTCTCATATCAGAACACTTGGAGATGCCCTTATCAGCCGCCTTCGCTATCCTCAAGGCTCAGCTGAAGAAATGGGCTTCAACTACCTTCAAGAGGTCACTGGTGCAGGTGCTAGGAAAAATGCAGGGAAATTTGTTGTTCTACACCTCCGATTTGATAAGGTATTACACTTTCTACACCTAATTTCTTCAAGAGGTCATCTATGTATACAAGGTTGTAATGTTCACATCTTCATTTATCCTTTTATTTGTGAAACATTGTTGCTCTATTAATACATGCATTTATCTGTCAGTTAATAATTTTGGTGTATAAAACGTTTTATGGCAGGATATGGCAGCCCATTCGGCCTGCGATTTTGGTGGAGGAAAAGCTGAAAAACTGGCCCTTGCAAAGTATAGACAGGTGATTTGGCAAGGGAGGGTTCTTAACTCTCAATTCACTGATGAAGAGTTGAGGAGTCAAGGTCGTTGCCCAATGACTCCTGAAGAGGTTGGATTGTTACTAGCAGCTATGGGATTTGACAACAGCACTCGTTTATATCTTGCCTCTCATAAGGTAAATCATGTTGCTTGGTTTGACACAGTAGAGACTTTTTATTCATCTGAATTAGTGCTTGTATTTTGTAAAGTGATTATGTTGTCCTTGTTTTTAAGTGAAGTTGGTTGTATTTTTCAGGTCTATGGTGGAGAGGCAAGGATTTCAACTTTGAGGGAATTATTTCCTCGGATGGAAGACAAGAAGAGCCTTGCTTCATCTGAAGAGCGTTCTGAGATAAAGGGAAAAGCTTCTCTACTAGCTGCACTTGACTACTATGTTGGCTTGCATAGTGACATATTTATCTCTGCTTCCCCAGGAAACATGCACAATGCATTGGTGAGTTGTGCTAGATGCTTTTTGGATGACTCTTATTTAAGCTTAATTTGTTACGGAGGTTATTAAACTATTTGAGAATTTTTAAATAGGTTACTAAACTGTTTTTTTAATCGAGTTCCTAAACTGAAAAAAGGTCTCTAAAGTTAGTTTTTGGCAGCTTCAAACCATCTGAAAATACACAATTTATGGCGGTTCTAACTCAGTTTTTTTTGCAACATCAAGGACTTGATTAAAAAAAAAATAGTGTAGGGACTTATTTGAAAATTCCCAACTAGTTCAAGGATTTACTAGTTGAACCCTAATTAAATTATTCTACAACTTAGACTTGTCCATTCCATTTATTTCATGTTGACCCCAAAATAAGTTTTGAATTAATCATGCAGTGCATTTTGGCCCATGTCATCAAATGACATTAATGAATCTGTCATTTGGAGTTTTACTTAAAAGAAAACTCAAACTGTTCAATTCTGATTACGTTAACAAAGCTTCTCGTTTTGGAAACTGCCAAAAATATCACTACAATTTTATTTTTTTTATTTTCCTGAATTAATGTTTTGATGATGATGATGATAGGTTGGACACCGGACATACTTGAACTTAAAGACTATAAGGCCAAATATGGCATTGATGGGTCAGCTTTTCCTGAATAAAACCATAGAGTGGTCAGAGTTTCAGGATGCAGTGGTTGAAGGTCACCAAAATAGACAAGGCGAACCAAGGCTGAGGAAGCCAAAACAATCAATATATACATATCCAGCTCCTGATTGCATGTGCCAAGCTTAGTGACTAGTAGTATACTTAAATTATTATTGCTCACGATGTAGCCTGTGTATTTTATAGTTCGGTGTCTTATTATTTAACATTATATATATCTAGTGAAAATAAAAAGCTACGGGGTTTGTTATGATGCTCTTGATAAGAGTGCTTGAGAGAGTTGGGTATTGTGTGGGAGATGTATTTATCAGATGATGGCATTCTTAGCAGGAGTCAGCCATATTAATATTTATAATTTTACAATTCAATAACAGGAGCCATATTATTGTTTTATTATTCAATTATATCAGATTATACCATAGTTTTCATACTAGTGGTGTTACTGCAGGAAAACATTATTGTATGGTATCTTAACTAATATTTTATAATATATGGAATTGAGTGTTATTCATTTTTTTTTTGGAGTAATAATTTTTTGTTACTATGAACCTTGATTTCTTAATCATTGTTTTCTTATGAAATAACTAATGTGATTTGTCAGCCCTCATTTGCGAGTCTCACGGGCGTCACACTAGGCCAACCATTGTTGGGTCTCCAAATTTGGATGTTTCAAAATGCTTGGAATACTTTATGTTAAGGTTTATCAAAAGTGTTTCATTTGGGACAGCATTTTTGCCTGACCACCGATAACAGAGTATTGCCTTTTTTAATATTTGTGAGTCAATTGAATTTGTCATGGGCATTCAGCCAATTGGTAAAAACGAAGTAACTTCCAATAGTTGTTAAATGAAATTGTGCCAATTGTTTCTGCAGTTCATTTTTCATCTGCAAACGATCCAAATTATTTTGTGGATGGAACAATTGATGTGAAGCCTTATCTTAAGTGTTCCATTTGGTCCCATTTCTTTTCCCACTGACTGACTCAATAACCAAGTTTTTTTCTTTTTCCTTGGCTATTCTTTGATCAGTTCATTTGTCTTTGGCATTCAGCCAATTAGTTAAAAAGGATGCACGGGGTAACTTTCATTAGCTGTGCAAGACCATGAATGAAATTGCAATTGAGGCCAGATTCTTTTTCATTTTTATCTAGTTTTCACTATTAAAAAGAATACATATTTTAGTTGAATGTAAAGTAAAATTAATCATGTTGATTTCTCAAGCTAAGTTTTACATTTAATGATATTGTTAAAAAATATATATATTAATAGTGTAAATAATGCAAATTATATGTTATGTAATTGTGTAGATTAGAATAATTGTATATTGTAATTATATCAATTATTTATATATCTTAACTATAAATATATGCATCGTTGCTTAAATCAAGTATTTATATGCTTAATTATATGCATCATTGCATTATTTAAGCACGAACACAAGAATATATTATTTAGATCCTTAAGAGAGGTAAGTCTAATCTGGCAATTGTTGAATAGGTCAAGCCAACAAATATCACTACACCATGTGGATTCTTAGGCCTAACCGGTTTCTATCATCGATTTGTCCGACACTACGCGCACTTCATCGCGCCATTCACTGACTTATTGCGGGGAACATCATACCAGTGGACTTCTAAAGCACAAGAAGCTTTTACAGTACTAAAAGAGGCTATGACTAAAACACTAGTATTGCAATTACCCAATTTTTCATTGCCATTTGACTTGGAGACTGACACATCTTTTGCCATTAGGGAAGTCTTATCGCAATAGGGTCATCCCATTGCTTACTTTAGCAAAAAGCTTTGCGAAAAGATGCAAACTTCTTCAGCTTATGCTCGCTAGATGCTAGCAATCACCGATTCAGTGAAGAAATGGAGACACTATCTAATTGGTAATAAGTTTAGCATTATTACTGACCAGAAGAGTCTCAAACACTTGTTGTCCTAGGTATTTCATACTTTAGAACAACTGCACTAGGCCACCAAGCTTCAAGGCTTCGATTATGAGATCTTGTATCACCCAGGAAAGGAGAATCACATGGCAAACACACTCTCTAGATGTCAACCAGAAACACAAGAGCCATCAGCTCTACACTTACTCTTTCTGGTCTCATCGCCAATTCCAGATATCATTATTGAGCTACGACATTATTTTTTATCCACTCCAGAGGGACAAAAATACATCAGCAAGATGAGCTCAAACGCAGAAGCTCAAAATCAGTTCAACTTCATTAGCAAATTGATTATGTTCCAAAACCGAATTTTTATACCTGATGAGAACGGATGGCGACCCAAATTACCTCAGGAGTATCCTTTTTCCCTCAACAATGGATATTCATGGCCCAAGCCGACCTTAGCTTGCAGTGCATCATCCTTCTTTTGGCCAGAGTGTTAAGGAAATGGTTAAAAGTTTCTAAATATCCCAACAATTCAAATAGAGTCCAAGAAAACTTTAATTAGTGTGTTTGAATAGAGTATTTTAATAAAAAAAATTAATTTTTTTTATTCTAAAATTCATTATTTGAATGTTTTATTATAAAAAATTTAAATTTTTAGAATTTTAAAATAAAATTTTAAACAAATAAAAATATGAAATTTTAATATTTTTCTTAAAAATGAGAAATTGAAATTCTTTCATAATTCTTCAAAACGTTTAGTATTTCACGTAAAATTTTTTACCTCTCAAATTCGTGACTCATTTTTGTTGGTTCTTATAATTTTAATTTTTTTTATCTAAATATAAAATTCTGAAAATTATAAAATAAAATTTTTTTAATTAAAATTATTAGAATTTAAAATTGTTCTTACAAACACACTAGAAGGTTATTGCAACCCTTATTTGTGTCTCTACCAAAGGTGTTTGGCGGGAGATTTTTCAACAAAGTGATTCCTTTTCCTTCATTGGGCACAATCAAAGAAAATATGGGTCGCGTGTGAGAACAAGCAAACAAACGTAGAAGAGACCTCACCTTCGTCGTTTTCAAAACTATCGCCAAACAACTCTGAAAAGGCCACCGGAGCTACGCCGGAGATACTATGGCCCTTTTTAGATCCTTCTTAGTTCTGTCTTTGAGGACAAAGACATTTTTGGGGAGAAAGTATTGATAGGCCAACTAATGAGGATGGGGCCGAAAATGAAGAAAGGCCCAAAAGAGAAAGAAGAGTACCAAACAAATTCAGAGAAATTTAAAAGGTTATTTGTAAAAGCCTTTTTATGAAATTTCCATAATGATCTCTTATTAGACCTGCCAAAACCCACGTGATAAGGGTGGTTTTATACAAGATACATGTATAGCACTCCCATTAGCACCGCTGGAAAGTATCATAGGCACATGAAAAATGCAACCCAATGACATATTTAGAAACTCACTCAAAGATGAGTTTATTTCTAGCGCAGCAGGTGACACCCACATGGTCACGGGAATAATATATAGCAACGAATTTAGAGAGTTTTTCATCCAATGCTGCCAGCTTTCATCCACTTCAAAATTGAGCGTTTAATGTTATAATTGAAAAATAAACTATATTTGTTCAGAACAACTGACACTTATTTACACACAAGGTTGTGTTTATAATCCATTGCTTCTGATGTTCTTTAAGAATGATGTGTAAATCCAAATTTTATAACTATTTGTTAGTGGATTATTTTCTAGTAAAATAAAAATCCACAGTAAACAATTTTGACAGTATAATCGAAAAATTGGAGAAAGCCCTTTTCCATATATTGCTGAAACAGCAAAAATAATGAAATGATATGACAATACAGCTCGAGTCCTTTGTAAAAGGGGTGTGTGACACATGAAGTGATAATATATACAACTTCCTAGGGGTGGGAAACTGGTTCAAAGCAGTGTACTACTGGACTTGGAACATTGAGCTTTCAAACAAGTTGAACTCACTGCTTTAATAACTACTTGTCATTTCCATCTGAAGCCTTTGGAGATCCATTTCCACCCTGCAAAGCAGCCATTTCCTTTGCCTCTCGACATGTCACATTGTCAATCTCCTCATCAATGGGAAGTGTTCTCTTTGATCCCTCCAATGCAACACCTAGAACTATATTCTCTTCCAGAACAGTCCTGGATGCATGAGCCTGTGCAGCAGGTTTCTTTTCCCCTTGCTGTTTCATTGGCATATTCGTATTAAATCCACCAATTTTGTCAGCATTGTTAGTTGAGGAGGACACTACATTGTCAGAGTCAATATTTGGCTTTATGTTTTTAGTGATCTGAACCTTGGATTGTTTGACATCTACGTCCTTCTGGGCTGAATTATCCACTACCAAACCAGTAACTTTGGATTTAGAAGGAGATTCTGGCACCTCCACGTTCTCCTTGTTTGAATCTGATTTCAATGGCTTGTTTTCACCCACTTCAGGATCAGGTTTGGGTGTCACAACTGTCTTAGAGTTTCCATTTGCATCAGAGTTAGGTGTCAAAACTTTGTTATCCCCCTCAGTGTCATCCTGGGTTCCTCTAGCCACGTTGTGTGTCTTGGTGTCAACTTTGGTTTGCGTAGCTGTCTTGTTATCTTGATCAACAGCTGGCCGTGCAGCTCGACTTTTCTTATCATCTCCATTGATCTTGTAAGATGGTTCAATCACTAATAATGGACGGTGAGGTACTGTCCCAGCACCATGACCAAATGTCGAATCTGCAAATGGTATGTTCTCCAAGTCAGCATCACTGTATATTTTCTGCAGGGTACGGACCGGTGTGGCAAGTCGGGCTCGGTGATGGCCAATAACTCTAAGAAGATCTAACAGTATAGCTTCCTATTTTTCAAAATTCAATGGATGAAAAATCAGCTAAATCCTTGAACAGTAATACTAAATAGAAAGAAATCCTATAGTTTATGAGATGCTTATCTCACGGCAGATATTCTGGACAAATATGGAAGTTGTCATACCTTAACACACAGATATTCTTCAAAATGTGAGGTCTTAACAAAACAAGACACCAGAATCTGTGAAAATCATAGATAAGAAATGTAATAAATATATAATACTACCGGATATTACATAGATAAACATGGGCAATAGTCTGGTTTGATCATGTTTGATGAAAGTCCCAATCAGTTAAATGTAAGCATGGATATCTAATTGAACATGGTAGATGCACATGTAACAAAAGCAGGTATGTACTGTTTATATGTGTACTGAGTCCTTTATAGTACTTTTATCAGGTTTAGACACTAAACCATGTCGACTATCAACTTATTTGGTTTAAGTATTCATTAACTATTTTTAAGGTTTAGGGATGAAAAATTTCTATATACCCGATTTTGGACAGTGAATACAGCTTTAACAAAAGTATCTTATTTAAACATGATATTTACCATGGAACCTCAAACTAAATTAAAACTCTAAATATAAAGCATAATAGGAGGAAGAAAGCCAAATTTTCATAGAGAAACTGATTGCGGCTCTCGTGTCATTTTTCAAATAACTGAATCACAATGAAGTCCAGGGGTAGGGTTTAAAGCATGAATCATGACTATAGAAAGCACACGAAGTTAGATCACAGATTACAAAAGACACACGGTTTTGTCTACTGGAACTGAAAGTTAAGTTAATCTATAAAATGCAAAGTACAGAATGAATTCTTCGTCGATAAATTGTTTATGCCATAATGATGTACTGTAGCTAATTATTTATATAGAAGAGGAATATAGAATAAAATTGTATTTAAGATCCCTGTCAATTAGCATAGAATCATTGGTATGCAAGATTAACTACTTCATACTAACCAAAAGTGCCTGATTTTCAGGATTTATGTTGTCCAAAAACACTCTCCTGTGCAACCTCTGCTGCTCAACTTGAGGATTTTTGGCTAATACTTTCCTCATGTCGGCAACAATGTTCTGCAGAAGCATTAAACCATTTGTCACATCACAGGGAAAATTATCATTAAATGCTCAATGTTGGTGAAAAAAATTAACTATAAACAATAAAACTGTTTCTTACATTAATCTTATTTACATCCAAATGACTAATTGCTAGATGGGTTTTGATTCGCCAATGTGTTTTTTGACTAAGGTTCCGCACAACATTCACTGTAAATTTGTGGTTTGGAATGTGAACAGCTTCACGATCTTCACCTCTAATAATTGTTGGTGACCACCAGCCAACATGCTGCACAGCATGAAAACATCAATGCTTAAAAGAATGACTCAAGGGTATCGAGCACTACACCATATTTCATAATTTCCTTCTGTTAAGTTATTACACAAAAAATATTGTACATATTTAATGTAAGAAATTCCCACATTCAAAAGTTAAAAGGTACAGTACAACACACCTCGACTGTACCAGAAACCTCATATCCTTCAATCTTTGTTTGAATCCATTCATTAACCACAAAAGGTCGGGTTGCATGAATCATCACACTTGAAAGGAAGTTTGTAAATATCTGAAAAAATATCATTGAATGTCAACAGGTGCCACAATAACATTTTGGCCACTAAACTACAAGGAATTGTGATGTTTAGAAGCAATGATAAATCCCAAACCTCACGACCTGCAAGGGTCAACAAAACTGTCCCAAGACCTCCTGCAGTAACCCATTTCTGGGTAGAGAAGCCCAGCAATTCCATAAACAGTGAAAAGGCAGCTATCCATACCGCAGAGTAAACAGCTTTGCCAGCAAATTGGAATCCCATCTAACAAAAACAGACAATTTACTATGTCATTGAAATTGAACCATAACTAATAACAAAACAATACGCCCAAATCCAATTTTTTACAATTATCATCTTCAATTGGCATTGCAGTTGCCAAGTTACTGGTATTCCATAAATGATATATCATCTAAATACATACACACCCATAATGAATTGTTTTAGCCTATGTACATAGAAAAAGATATAGCCATCATATATTCAACAGTTCTCAGTTCTACATGTTCTTCTGTAGATAGAAGTTTAGCACATTGATAATCTTCAGAATATGTAAAACAAATTGATAGGGAGAAATGCTAAATCCAAAAGCTGAACAATTTTGCATCATTATATAGCTGGGCAACTATATTGCCAACTAATGTTACTGGCTGACTGATTGAAAAATCAAGTTTCAATGGAGTCATAATAATAGCAATTAAATTTATGACAGCCAACAGGTAAAAACATAAATGGAATTGACAATATATTTATCATGTTTAAACTTCATACAACTATAATATCAGTTGCCTATTCAAAAAGAAAAGATACAGACATTTCTCGCCTCACTTGCATCAGTACTCTCGGCTAAGAATTTCTGCACTTGTTGAATTACACTGCACCAGAGTATTGCACAATTAGTTTATGGAAGAAAAACTTAGTAAGCATTTTAAATTTGAACCCAAAATCAGACTGGAGTACTCAAGCTGGCTACGACAATGATAATCTTGAAAGAATTATAGTTGAATGGTTCCATCATAAAGCAAATAAAAAGCCGCGAGAAAATAAATATGTAAGGTGTCACAATTTGCCATAACAATAGAAAATCAGACAATTTATCTCTTAAAAGAGGAACAAAAGCTCAAAGAACTTAGGTGCATCATTAGGTAACCAAAATATTCATCAGTTTCAAGAAATCAAAACTGACAAGGAAATAGGCACACCTTGACAAACAATAGGCAAAGGCCAGTACTGTTGATAATGATCTTACAAAATTCAAAAGCCGTTCCTTAACAATCTGGCTAGTTTCTGAAGGTAGGATTAATGGCTCCAGTGCTCTGCAATTTGTTAACAATTCAGTTCATGGAGAATAGGCGCAACAAGAAAAGATATAGCATATTCAGAATCTGATTAAGTTATTGTCATAACAGAGAAACCTGCAAATAAGTATTGCTCCAGTCCATAACAGTAATGGCTGAAGGTAAGAAGCTACTATATAGTAAGTGGTACTTTTCTTCCAACTACTATCACTCCTCTGCAATATCAAACTTAGGTATTAATTACATGGAATCAATTAATACAAGGATGAAAAATAGAGTATCTGCAATATAACCTGAAAAAGTAATTTCCTTGTCTGAAACAATAATGGACCAACACCCCATATTGCAAAAATGATAACGCCAACTGCAGGAATCAACTTTACTATGATAGGACTATTTTGCAATATATTACAAGACCTGCATAAAAACATGAGTGTATACTTCAGAATACATGGAAATATCCAATAATTTTAATTAGTAAGCTTTAGAATACATGGGAAAATCCAGTATATAGCTTGATTTCTTTTATTTAAAGGGTTATTTGTAATATGCTTAAAGCTTAGTTGGTGTTAGCTTGAGGGGGAGTGTTAAAATATATGGAAAAATCCAAAAACATCTTATCGTATCTTATATTATCCTCTAAGAAAAGCTTCTTATTTCCTTGCTATTACTTAGGATTGATTACCATATTTCCTTAATTAGTTAGGTTTATGATTAGTAGAAATAAGAATTAGTACTCTAGGTTTTATGAACACATCAATACATTGTCATATCAATTATCATTTCATTCCCTTTTATCTCTCTTCCTCCTTCTATATCTAAAACACCATAATTTTAACATATACAAACAAAAAAAAACATGTAGATTGCTTAAATTTGTACACTTATTGGCAGTAAAATACAAAAATTACCTAGCCAACACAGTAGCAGCCACCTTAACAGCAGGAAGATTATTTGGTTGACCTGACACTAAAAAACAATGACACTTAAAAGAGTGGGATTTGCAAGATAATGTATGTGTTGGCCTGTTTATATGACGAAGGTGTTGAAAACCCCTGCCTTCCTGTCTCATGAACTGCAATAGAAAATTGTCTCTTACAGTAAATTCTAACAAAGAAAATGACTGTGCCTTAACATTCAATCAGGTTATCCTCAATACTATATAGTAAACATTCAATCATCAATGAATCCAGGCACACAAGGAACACCTTAACATTATTGCCTGACAATATTGCAGAAACTGGTAGAATGCAAATGAACAAGAGCCAGTTTGGATAAGCTTCTCAACAAACACTTAGAAGAGATGAAAATAAAGTCAATCAAGGAGGAAAATGAATCAAATTTCTCATATAAGTTAAAATTAGCTTATGTGCTTTGACTTTTTCAAAAGCTCTCTCATCTAACTACTTCATAAGCACCTACAAACTTAACAAAACTTGATATTCTTACCAAACTAGAGCTAAGTCATTTATTGAAGGAAAAAGAGACCTAAGATTTTAAGCTACACAAAAAACCATTTGCTGTTAAGCTTTATTATAGATTAACAACAACAAAAGCCTTGTCCCACTAGCCACTAGGTGAGATCGGCTACATGGATCACACAATGCCATTGGACTCGGTCAAAGACCAAAATCTCTAGAGATATTATTCACCATAAAATCCCCTTCCCCTTTTCATAGGACTAAAACCATGCAATCTACTTTCTTCACTGGTGCTTCCAATGGTCTTTATATGTGTTCATATCACTTTAAATGATGTTGTCAACATTTCCTTGATTGGTGTCACACCAACACCTCATAGTGTACAATCATTTCATGTTATGTCTTTTCTTGTGTGGTCACATATCCCTCTTAACATTCTCATTTTTATTATTCTCACCTTTTTCTCTTATTATAGATCAAACTAAAAAAAACATTTCCCAAGACCAAAACATGATAAAAGACAATAAATTGTGTAGAACCAAAACTCCCAAGAAGTCTATAAATCAAAAAATAACAAAGACACGGCGCTGTGTCATAAAGTTATACAACTATACCATGAAAATATTTTGGCACACCAATTACACAATGAGTTAGCAGCAAGCAGCAAGACCATATCACTATATTTTAAGAACATACCAAAATAGGATATGAAGGACCTGCACTAAATAAATGTAACTTGCCACGTCCCATGGCCCTCTGTAAAAGTGATATGAAGGTGAGAACAGATGCAAAAATAATGAACCTTGCACAAAGAATACATAATTATAGAGAATTTCTGTACCGAATGCTTATTGCAGTCCAGGTTCCTGCAAAGTCCCAATCCATGGGACAACTGCAGGGAACCAGGAAGAGTCATTATTGTATCCAAACAGATATCCAAGAAGGTCTCACTAGTAGCCGGAGAATGTACAAATATAGTATTTCAGACTTTTTACACCAATTCAACACGTTCTACGTAGATCAAGTGCTGCTGATGAAATTTGATAATCTTTCAACTCAGCTACCTGCAGCTAAACTGATATTAATTATATGACCATCAAAAGGCCAAGGATACCAAATATGTACATATTTCTGAGACTAAATTCCAGTGAAGCTCTAGAATGACTGAAACTAGCTCCTGATGAAAGGCATCACAAAACATAGAATTAGACCTACATCTAGAGATAATTAGGTGTACAAGTTTTGGACCAACTAAAATCATTTCCCTTGCACCACCATCTCTAAGTGTGTTTCTGGGTAAGCATTGACAAAATTTATTTTCGTTAAAATTAACTTTGAAGTGATGTGATTTATGTTTAGATGTTTTTATTCAAAAACTCAATATAAATTTTATCCAATGCAAAAATTACCTGAAGTTACTTCAATTCAAAATTAATTTTAGACTCTAAATCAATTCCTTACCATGGAATCAAACATGTGAACATGTGGCTAAAATCAAGATAACTGATATTTTAATTGATTCTGGATAGTCGAACATGAAACCAAACATGCACTAAGTTAATATCAAAACCCTCACGCCTTAAAATTTTAAGTCATCCCTGAATTCTAAACCACCAAATACAACAGTTTCATCACCAAAACACTAAAAGTAAACTCAAAATAAAAAACTTGATAACCCCTTCATAAAAAAAATAGCCTGAATTAGCTACGCACATCAGGATATAGACAAACAAAAAATTGGGAGGGGGGGAGGATTGAACATATAAAACAGGGAATACGCAGTGAAACATCAGATTAAGCTGGGAAAACTAAAATATGCGCATAAAAGATTAGAAATTTGGAAAATGGGTTGGTTACCTCTGACGAAGAAGCATCTCTCTCAGAGCTTCCACCCGCCAATGGTTTTTTTGTCTACCAGCTTTTACGAGGCGCAGCGCAAAGGAACATAACAGAAACAGAGCCATTATTTTTATTTAAAATTTAAAAAAAAAATTGATTGAAGTTTGATTTCTTGTGGGCCCGACCGCATTTGTGCACCAGAAATTCGCATGTTGTCTTGTCAGCCACGGTTTTGATTTCCACTTGTCCTCTCAGACATGCGCTGTATTCACACCAGTGGTCACTTTTTTCGCTATCATATATCATTGGTGTTTTTGTTGAGATAAAATTGAAAATTTAAATGGAGTCTTTTATGAGAAAATAAAGAAAACGAGAGACCTACTCTTACTCTACTATTTATATAAAAAGTAGATTTTTATGTAATTCATGTATAATGAGTATAATGTTTTAATTTTTTTAATATTGTTTTTACAAAGTTTTATTTGTGAAATACAAATTATTCATTTTTATTAGATACAGTTCATATATTTTTATTATAAAAAAAATATCTGTAAGTTGTACGTAATTCTTACTGACTTAATCAACATTTAGCAATTGAATTATTTGAGGAATTTTAAATAAGGAGTATATTTAAAAGTTAATGTAAAAATTTAAAACATTATTTTAAGGTTAAAAATTGCAAAAATGTTTTACAAACTGTGAAATTCTAAGAAAAAGCAGAAGGTGCAATTTATGGAAGATCACTCGTGAGGGTACAAATATTGGCTTATATAAAAAAAGAACTAGGTGCAATTTATGGAACAAGTGCACTGAAACCCGACTAAAGAATACGCAAAATAAAACAAAAGAATTTCGTACAATCAAGAAATGTTCATGCTTAAAGCTGAATGGCATTTTTGCTAAAAATATAAGAGAAGCACATCTCATTCCTCTAGCAAATCTATTCCCTATTGCAAGCAACTAATTGTCGAGCTCCTTAAATGGTGACCTTATATCAGAAAAGGTTTCAAGTTTCTTTATCCCCGTGGGAGAATGCATTATCATATTCTCTTTTACAAGCAATTCATCATCCTTCTTCAAATTGATTCCTAGACTATCATTCTCAAAAGACTGCACCATGCTTCTCAATGTGTCCATTATTTGAGTGTCTGCAGTAGTGCACTCACACATTTTATCACCCAATCCCAGAACAAAACCCAACAAGTTTTCCCTTTCTGATGACAATCTTGTAGCACTTTCAAGCAAACTTCTATTCTCTATCTTGAGTTTTTGAAGAAAAACATCTGAGCCTCTAAGCTTGTTCTCCATTTGATCAATTAACTCTTTTATTTGTAATTGTTTTGCATCCATTTCCTCTTCAATATCCAATGCAAGCTGTTCTGATTGCCTCCAATTTTCATCTTTCAGTTTCAGTTTCTGCTCCATATCATGGATATCATACTCAAGTTCCACTAACATCAACTTCTTCTCTTCAACTTCAAGTGCAGCTAGAACTTCAGCTGCTGTGATCTTATCACAAGCTTCTTTGACATGAATAATTTCTGCCTGTTTCTCAGCAAGCTGTGAGGAAATGGAGGTTAAGGAGTTAGTGAACTTCTGTTCCAGTGAAGTCACCTGTTGCATGAGTTCATCTGTTCTCACATTCTTTCCCTTTATAATCTGAATAGGATTCTCTTTCTCAAACTCATTGGTTCTTTCCATGTTGCTTTTTGCAATCATAGCACTTTCAAGTTCTCTTCTTAATGACTCTTGTTCAAGGCTAAGAACCTCTTTTTGGAACTCCTCTAAAATCTTGTCCTTCTCTTCAATTATCTGGAGATATCTCACTTCAACATTTTCAGAGGACTCAGCTATTTCCCCGCTTTCTGGAACAGAAGCTTCTGTTTCCTTTACTTTTGGTTCTTGTTCAAATAGGAGAACATGTTGCTGCAGGCATTCTATTTTATTCTCTTTTTCTTCCAACTTATAAACCAGGTTTTCTTTCTCTTGCGCGAGGCTTTCACTAAAATCTACTTGTGCAAGGAGTGAATTTTCCAGTTCTTTTCGCATGACAAGATTTTCTTCAAGAGCATTCCTCAAACGTTCAACAAATGACTTCCATATTCTCAATTCAAACTCCATTTCACTTTTTTCACATATTCTCTCATCCAATTCAATGTTTGCCCTGTCTAAAGCATCATAAACTTCATTAAGTTGTTCTTTGAAACCATCTTCCATATGCAAATCCTTGTGCCAATCAAATTCGTTGTGTGGCAAATGCAGCAGTTCATTGGCAAGTCCATAGGACTCAACCTGCCTCATGAAACAAGCTGCTTGCTCTCGCTCTTCACTGATATCTTTCTTGGAACTGATCAAAGCAGCATCTTTCAACTCCATCTGCTTCAATTGAAAACACTTCTCTTCTTTCTCTTTGTTCAAATTTGAGACTTCATCTTCCAGACGCTTTCTCAGGCTTTCTTCATGAGCAAGGGCTTGGTTGCACATCTGTAACTGGTGTTGCAGATCATGCGATATTCTTTTATGATAGTCTAACATAGACTTCAATGAGGAAATCTCATCAAGCAATGTAGGTTTTTCCAACTCCCACTCCTTACTTGCCTTAAACTGATCTATAAGTTTTTCATGTACCTCTTCAAGATGTTTAAAATGTTCCTCCTTCCATTCTAATTGTTCTTCCACCTTCATGTTTTCCTCCTCTAACTTCTGAAACATGTCATTCGCTTCTCCTAGTTTGCTAGATGCTTCTAAATTTTTCTCTATTTCCAAACACTTGTTGTATGAAACTGAAAAGCAACCTTCCATGCTTTCAATCTCTTGTCTACTCAGATGCATCTGTTTTTCTTGGTTATCCAGTTTCTCATTTGCCTCCTCTAACGCCAATACATACCCTCTTTCTTCATCATGCCACTTTCTAAATTTATCATCACAATTTGCTCCAAGTTCATCATTTGCGGCATTGAGATGTTTGGCGATGGACTCTTTATTATTTAAACTCTCTTTGAGATCATCATTGATATCATCTGCCTTTTGAAGCATTTCTTGATTCAGCTTCTCAACTTTGAAAATAGCTTCCTGTATCTTATTGACCTGTGCATCATAGTATTTCTTTATGTTCTGAAGTGTATTTGTCTTGTCTCCTAGTTTTACCTTGAGTTTCTCAATTTCAGCTTTAGCTTCTTCCATTTCTTCATAAACATCCATTGCTTGGTATTTCACATTTATGACTTTCAAAAAACCTATTTGCCAGCACTGAATACAACAAAGGCATGAAGAGCTACATGATTCCAGACCAAAACCAAGATAAAAGAAAAGTACATAGACAACGGAAAAAACATTGCAGTTTGCATATAGAGAGAGATTGGAGTAGGAATACAAGTTGGCATTGTTATTTCTTCCTCTAAATCACGACATATAATGCCAAATATTGGAGGGTACATAATTTGAACTTGAGGTACATATTGTTCAGATTTGATCATTCGAGAGTATTTCCTAGGAAAACTATCTATGATCAGCCATGGCAGTAAAAAATATTCATATCATTTTTAAGTCATTAAAAAGAAACACACCCCATGATACGTTGCTTCTCTCCAAAGTTTAAAGTCATGAAAAATTAAACATTAGAACATCTAATTGTTGATGTTATAAACACAACATGCTTGGTTCTCTTTAAGTCTTAAGCATAGGAAAAGGAACACAGTCCCTATATTTATTAGAAAGAATAACGATATCATCAATGTCAATGCTACATACAATTCGTCATTAGAAGCTAATACGATATCAAATTCAATTCCCCATTTGAGGCTTGATTGATTCAGCCTTAACATAGTGCTACCTTCATTCAATTCGCTTCCTATATTTTTTTACCTGTTTACGTATATGATATGATACCCTCTTAATTGAAACTAAATATGACAGGTTCCATTTTTCATTTCAATTGGTTAGATTGCATTTTACATGACACTGAACCATACATACAACATTTTAAATAATGCTAACAATGCAATAACATGGGTTAAAAATGTTTCAACATGTTAATCAAACACTAAAAAAGAGAGAGAGAGAAGAAAGAAACAAGTGAAACCCAGAAACTGACCTGAGTTTGTACGAGCAAAGTGTTGGGAAAGGAAAATCGGAGAGAAATGAGAAGGTGTTTATTCCATAATCCATATTATGTTTCATAACCATAAATAGACGTAACCGTTTATTTAATCACAATTGTTGAACGAGCTAGCCGTTGGATTGTTTGTGCTTGTATACGCTTTTTTTCGGCCCAGTCCAAAAACTACTTTGTTCGGGGGCTTTGCTAGGTGCACCAGGCATATTGCTTGTGCACCCAGCAGTAAAATGAAATTCCAAAAATGCCCTTAAAGGTTTTTTTTACGAATTACATGATCTGTAAGTATTTTTTTAAAATTTATTTTCAAAAATATGTTTTTTTTATTTATTAAAAAATTAAATTTTTTAATAGTAAATATTTTTTATTTATAAATAATATACGGATTATCACAAAATTTATTATTTAAATTTACATGCACATTAAATATACGTTAGAAATTTTAGTGTTATATATAACAACGTTATTTATTTTATAATATAATTGGTCTATTAGATTAGTTGGTTAGAGCGTTGTGCTAATAACCTAAAAGTCATAGGTTTGACTCTTGCCTGGGCCATCAATTTTAAATTAATTTGTAAAATATATTTTTGAAAAAAAAAACATTTACAGATTAACTGATCTGTAACCCTTTATGGAAGGACAAAATGGGAAGATCGTGAAATTGTTGGGTGTACCAGCAATTTTGCTGGGTGTACATAGCAATGCCCTTTGTTCAGCTGTCTATTTTTCAGGGCCAAAATATTTTCCATGACAAATTAATATTGGGCCCCTCTTTTCACACCCCTTATTTTATAACTAAATTCCCCATTTTTTAAAAACTTTCCATTCTAATTTTATCCTTAATCTTAACTCTTCAGATATTTTCTTCTTCCTCATGTCCCTTCACTTCTCATTTAGACACACAAGCCATCCCATGTCTCTTCTTTTTTTTGTTCATGTTGGAGGTTCCACTATGGCTAGTCATATAACCAAATTAAAATATATAAGTATGGGATAATCCTAACGTTACAAGTGAATTTTGTAAGATTTATTTAGGCCCAAAAATCCAAATTATAATATGGTATCGAGCTTAAAGTATCCATGAATCTATTAAGGAAGCACATGCTAGAACACTTTTTCTTCTATTTTGTGAGGCCTTCCAGCTTCACATTATGCATTATACCTATAATCATTATGGTGACCTCTCCATGCACACAAGAAATTACAATTGGTAAAAAATCAAATTGTGTGTCCATCTCCTCTTAATTTTGCAACAAAGATCTCTATTCACACACACGAGAACAAACATGTACAACATTTATCTAGATCCAAACTTCGTCACAATATCTTTCACATTGTAATCCCTCTTAGTACATACGAGAAACAAACAAGATTTATCTAGAACAGAGCTTCATTGTGATCTCTCTTTGCATGCACGAGAACAAACTAGATAATCTGAAATGGAGTTTCGTGGTCATCTTCACAATATGTCTTTGAATCACAATCTTTCTTCGCATACATAAAGAGTTGTTGCTCGTTTGGAAACATGTCTTTTGTCTAAGAATCATTGTTAGTCTTTTGATCTCTTGTTGGCCTAACTTTGACATTAATTAGAGCTCCTTCATGGTACCACATCTAAGATTAAAAATAGGTTTGATTGAGTTTCGAAAAGTGTCATCCCCACATCTGGGTGAGTATAGGAAATATTATTCTTGTTATTTGGAGGTTTTGGTTTGTTCTTGTTTCCTTGGTAGGTAAAGGAAAATCCTTTATAAAGTTTGCTCTAAGATGGGGCGAGAATTCCTTCCATGCCTAGGCCTACTAGATTCTTGTGGAGGCCAACGATGCCCCTATGGAGGCTAGACATGCCCATTGGGAGGCCAAACGGGTTCTTTTAGCCTAAATTGCAAGATTGTATGAACATCATATATGTTTCTTTATGATTGTTTTGGGCCTTTAGGGTCCTCCATGTTGGTTGTACCAAATAAAAGTCAAAACACATGTATGGAGGCCAGACAGATTCCTTTAGCCAAAATCAATTTCTCAACATGGAATCAAACATATAAAAAATTAAAAAAAATTATTTGAAATCACTTTAATTAATATTTTAACGTGATTTAGGAAGCGGCATAATTTTATAGAGTCGTTCCGTTTGAATGCTGCATGAAGAATATAAACCAGATAAAGAAATGGGAAGACTTAAGATGTAAAAAATCATAACATGAGTGCTTCGACTTATTTGGATTTTTATATATCTAATCTAACGTGAAACCAAACACACGAAACGTGTTTTGGATATGATTTTAGGATGTAATGTTTCACATCCAATAATAAATAAAAAAGACAAAAGCAAGAACTAATTGCTTCAAAAATGACGTGACTTTTTTTTCATGACAAATCGGTCTTTCAAAGCATTTTCAAACACAATGTAAATATTTATCTAAATCACATTAACTAATAATTTGTGTGTTCGCATAATTAATTTTGAATCAACGTGATTTTGAAGAATTAATTCTAAGAAAACATAAATTTGTGATAACTTAATTTTTGTCTAGATAATAAATATTAAAAAAATTATTTTAACACAAAATGTTGTTTGAAAATTCTTGAAATCAAAATTGACTTTTGGGTGGATAATTACCAAAATATACTTAAGTCCAACTAAGGATGTATATGAACAAAAAATAGCATGACTCGTGTTAGTGTTTGATGCAAAATCCAATAACAAATTTCAATTAAACTTAAACTAGAATCTAAAACTTATGAATTATTTTGTCAAAAAAACTTGGAATCATGTCACTAACACAATATCAAATATCATGGTCAATAGAAAAATCATATTTAATTCATCCTATACTCAAATTGAAACGTGTCATTCGGAGATCGATCAAACACACCCTTCCATGTGATTCTAAATGCTTTCTACAATTTATATAGAGTAGTTTTATCTTTCCACTTTCTTTTTCATCTCTTTTTTACCTTATTCATTTTATCTCTTCTTTTCTATCATATCTTCCCAAAATTGGAGCGGAACTACATCATTTTCCTGTTCAACGGATCGAGAATTAGTTAGCCAAAATGAACTTTCTAGAAAGGACAAATGGGTGGATGATGATGCCCAGACAAATTAAGAAACCATGTGTAGGCACAAGGCCCTCCAATGCATATAGTCCACCCTATCACATTCACATGCATCCTCACTGCTACATGTAGCTATATGTCTAATTAGCACGTACTACTACATACCTTGATGTGAACCATTCACTAACCCAAATTGTAATGAAAATGACTACCAAAGTACACGCGTGCACGTATTCCTTCTATCTCAACCTTACTTTTCTTCTACCATTGCCAATTGCATCATTCTTTTCACTGTTCTTACTTAAGTCCTTCAACTACTAGAAAATGAAAATCTACCATCTATGATATATAGCCGCCCACCCCCTCTATGATAGTAATTTACAGGCTCTCTTTCATATTATCCACATAAATAAGAATACATGCCAGTTGGTTTTGTCTCAACTTAACTCATCATGATATATAATTGGAGAGAGGCTTAACCTATCTCCTTAATTTACTCAATTTATGGCAATCATAGTTTATGTACTAATAAATTGGTGAATCAGAAGATTGAGGAATTAAGAGGCTAACTTGGCAATTCAACCAAACTTGTAAATACATGTTTGAAGGAGAGCTGGGAGAATTCAAAAATACTTTTAATATTCTATTCTTAGAACAACAAATTCTTCCTTTTTTATTCTATATCTTAAAATTCGGGAAGTGTATTAGCACATTCTCAACATTTATCTAAACATAGAGTTGCTAAATTGGTGAGACACTGGCTCTCTTTTCAGCGCAAGTTGCAAGCATACAGAAACGAAAATATGATGCTATATAGTATAAAATTCAGTGTCCAACATTTTTTATTTCGAGGAAAGAACATAAAAGAAGAATCATCATGATCAAATAAGGTCAGAAATCTTCATATATTCCTAAAACAACACTGATTGACAGGGTGGGCACGATTAGCATTTTCTATTGTCTAGCTTCAAATGATTCTATAGCATATCCTATAATTATATAAAATTATGAACCCAGTAATACTTTTAGTCAGGATGCACTAAGAAGAATTTTTTGTTTTGTCTAATCAACAAGTTTAAATAAGTGTTAGTCATGAATTGGTCAGTTGTGTAGATCATACAAAAATTCATACTTGTGAATTTATCCCACAAATAATATTGGTGAACATGACAGGATTTGACAAAACAAATTTAATTCTTTTCTCTTTCTCTGTTGGTGGCTTTGTCTTGACGTTCAATTTTGTATGCCGAAATTTCAACTAATATACAAATACTCCACTTGTCCATGAGAAAGAACTAATATTATATAAATTCGCAGGATCTTTAGAAAAAAATATCAAGTAAAAAATCATTGGTGGGGGTTATAACATTTTCTAAAGAAAATATCAAATAAATCCCAAACATGGTGAATAAGACTTATTATCATTTTATTCTGTAAGCATGTTAGTAATTTACATTACTTCTTAAGTCACACATTTTTCAAATTTATGTGATTGTCAATTTATACTTTTAAGATTTTAAAAAAAAATATTCAGGAATTAATATAATAATGCTTTCCAATTTCAAGAAATAAAATGATAGTTCACTCAAAAAAAAAAAATCCAGCACGCTAAAGAAAATTTATAGAAAATAAAAGAAAACAATTAACATTTGGCTGAAGTAACACGGAAATTCCTTTCCAATGAAGAAAAAAAGAAGTAACAAGGAAAGAGAAAATAAATAAATAAATATCTTGTGTTGTCGTTTGGTATCTAGAGCACATGGAGTGGCCAAGTGGGGGAAGGTAAAGGGTTCACCTGCAAGTTAATTAACATGAAGTCAGGCTAAAGTACAAGTGGGTAGATATGTCCCACAACCATCTTTTTGACACAAAGCAAGTGGCCACAATTTGGTTTTCTTAACAATTGTACTTTGCGGCCAAATTGATTACCTTACCTCAATTCATGTAAATCTATATCAGTTGGAAATTTGGGTTATGTACGTTCCTTTTCTATTATTATATCGAGTGATTAATCTAGATTCTACAGCGCATCAACGGGAAATTTTTTAGAAAAAAAAATTGAATTAATAACATGGTAGTTGAATAATCTTCAATCTTGTAAAAATTACCATACACGGGACAATATAACAAAACAGTGCACGGGAATGACGGGATATTATGAAAAATATCATGTATGAGACGATGGGTAAAACTTAAAAGGAATAACAGTGACAATATATTTCAAAATTAAATGAGATATATGAGAAATGAATAAATCTAGAGAGGAACTTCACTAAAAATAAGCCATTTTACAATTTCAAGTGTTCCAACCATAAAGTGAACAATTCAACAGAGTTGATTAGTGGAAATTAAGATGAGTACGAGAGCGAGAGAAACGGTAACATGATAGCATTAACATGACTGATTTGTAACTGAATGATGATATACTTTTCCCTATGAAACAGAAAACAACCCTTTTTATCTGCTATCACGAAAAGTTTGATGCTACTTTTCCTAAAGAGTGATTGTCATGATTAAGTTCATTTGATATGGTTTTTCCTTTTCTCTTCAATCAACTTCTTAATCGTAGATACTGTACAATGTGTGCATTATTCTCTAATTTTCACCTTATATATGTCCCATGCCATCTTCTTTAATAATTTTTTGAATTTGCTTGAGGTTGGATAAGGCCCTAAAAAATAAGATTAGAAAGTGAATTAGAGCCTAAGATTCTTGGTGCATTTAGTCTAGGATTTCTCAATAATTTGGGCAATCCAATTTTATTGTGCTGAATCAAACCTCACATTCTCCACTAAGAAAAGTGCAAGAGTGAAAATCTCCGATGCGTGGCTTTTTTCTTTATTGTTTTCATTTGTTTGTTCTAATCTTTTTTCAAGTTTCAGTTTGTTTTTCATCCCTTCTCAACTAGAATATGATTAAAATCTCTTAATCAACATGTTTTTTGAATTTAAATTTTGTGAATGAAAAAGATATAATTAACATTTAATAGTTGTATTTAATAATTGTATCTACAATGAAATTGGAATTTCTTTCTTCTCTTTTTAAGATGATGACACACTTTCCCGTCATTTATACATAATCTCTTTTAAGCATGGCGCATGACAATTGAATCTGCACTTGTTCTTAGTTTGATGGGAAAAATTGAATTGACCAAGTTAGATTTTGTCCCGTTTGAGAAAGTCGAAGGTAGAGCAGAATTGGGTATTGTGATGCTCGTACCTACACCCGTCCCACTATTAATATACCCTAATACATATGTCTTTGTTGCCTCTTCTCACTCTTATCATTAACTACAATTCCTTAGACTCTTACTCTCATTGTGCCACTCCTCACATTCTCAATCCCTCAAACCTAACTCTGAGTGTTCATCTGTTGCTAAGTGCCCTCCTTTATCGCGACAGTCACAACACCCCTCCTTCATCTTAGGTTCGTGAAAGTCTCGACAATGACATTGACAATCACATCCCATCCTTACAATCGTCATGACAACGACACCAATCCCTTCATTGCAAATTTGTGGGAGTCACGACAATCCAATCTGTTGTATCTTATTGCACAAGCCACGATAATTGGGGACAAGGTTGAGATGGGAAAATCCAATACCCAACCAAAGGCGAGGGTGGGTCTAATTTTTAACCTCAACGGAAATCGTTTGAGATGTTGAGGGCAGACGTGGGTAGCCTAAACCGGTCCCCGCGACACCCCATTGTCATACCTAGTCTCTTTTCTTCTTGGTAATAGCATAATATTTATAATTACAAAAATATTTCAATACTAAAGTCATCAAAGAAAAAAGAGTAATTTTGATACAAAATGTATTAATGATTACTTTTTTTATAAAAAAAAGAATAATGCAATTTTATGTTTTATTTACAATCATAAAAGTAACTTTAAAAAAAACTTATTTTTGCCCTGTTTGTTTAAAATAAAATAAAAACAATTTCAAAAATTCTTTTTATATAAACATTTGTTGAGAAACATATAGAATTTGTTTCTTAGAAAAAGTAGAAAACTACTTATTTTAAGTAAAAACAGTTCAGACAAATACATCAAAAAATTATAAAACTGCTTATTTTATTTTAAAAAATAAACTTAAACAAATTAGTCCATTATAAATTATTTAAAATACCTTCTAACTTTGATCAGATTTTATATTCTTTTTCAGTTTCTACTTATTTTGAAAAATTAAAATAAATGCAAGAATAACCTGTAGAATTAATATTTTTTCTCAATAAAAATTAATAATATTTTAAATGACATTTTAGGAAAAAGTCGTAACAAATGGAATGATATCTTTTTAGGGTTTCTTTAGATAAATTTTTCCAAAAATACTTTTAAAAAATGAAATAAATTTATTTATAAGTTAAAATTAGTTCATGCATAACTTTATTTTTAAAAATTCTTTTTTGTATTAGTAGTTTCTCTAAATCTTTTTTTTAACTTACGCATAAATTATTTTTTAATTATGAAGAGCCTTTTTTTTTTCTACATCTAGTTTTTGAGAAAGTTTATTTAAAAATACCTTTATTATGTCTAGTTTTTTTCTTCTGTCATTTCTTTATAATCTTTTTATCTCTATATCTTCAAGGAATAATAACGTCAACCTTTGTGGCATCCATTTTATTTCGTTTCTACGTAGTTTTAGTTCTTTTTGGTTTGTTTTTTTCATTTTAGTGATTCATGTAAGTGCTGCATTATTTATCTTATCAACCCGGCCATAGGTGGTTACATTCTAATTCATGAGTTGTATATTGGATGAATTGTTCAGTCAGGTAGGCTAACGTCTAAATTGAATATATCTTTCGGTTACGTATTCATATAAATCTAACAATTTCGATCACATATTCACATAAATCAAACAGTACATTTCGACCTTTAATATATGTGAGTAACTAGTATCATTCCATCATGATTATCATCATTAAATTCATTTAAAAATAATCACTCAATTAAAAATAACTAAACATAATTATAAGAAGTATTATTCAACTAGTAAGCATGATTAGGGATACACCCCATACTCAACAAAGTCAATATGAAAAGAGATAAATCTAGGTAATAGACGGATTCATTATCACCTACGTTGGATCGAATCCTCGTTCGACTCTAGAGACCCTTCGACACAATTAAAAACCTTTCAACAAAAAAAAAAAACAAGTAATGGATCCATTTGTGAAAAATACAAGTTGAATTCCTTATCAATGACTTATATTAACTACAGTGTTAAGAAACATGAAATTGCATAGCATGATTTGTGGGTACCACGACATCACGAGACGACCTTGGCTTCCTTTGTGGAAAATACATAAATTCACTCACTTAATCATTTGTAATTTGACCTTATTTTATTAAGCCTATATCATTCCTTAACATATAGCATATAATCAGTTGAAGTAAAAAAAAAACAAAGTGTACTTTCAAAAGTATTAAAAAATGGCAAAATCAAGTTTTTAGGAATTCAGGTTTATATCCACAGTAATAACAATAATAAACTAATAATATAACGACTATATTTAAGATTTCTCTTGTATAGGTAAAAAAAATCATAAATAATTAAATAAGAATTTAATTAAATTGCATGACGATGTAGGTTTTTTTGTATTGTCATCTAATTGTAGACTGATACGCATAATAAGATTTTTAGTTTTCGATAATAATTATTTTGAAATTTATATCATAATTATTTATAATTAGTTGATAATATAAAAGTATTTATAATATTAGTGAATAAAAAATAAATTCAATAAATAATGTTTTTGAAAGGAAATAAAAGTACCATCAATTCGAAATTTTCTTTTCCTCTTCGAAATTATATATATATATATATATATATATATATATATATATATATATATATATATATATATATATATATATATATTGTATTTAACATGTACAGCACAGTTTAGGTGAGGCCAAAATTTATCTTCAGAACACCTTAAAAAAGAAGCATCATTAAAAAGTTTATCGTCACTACGTAAAATATATAGCAATAATTTGTTTGGTGCTCATACTTTGAAACACACCACTTTCCACTAAATAAAGTCATAAAAACCGTGTGTAAAAACAAAATGAAAATTGTTTTAATTAGATTATAAAAATTATAAGCTATAGAAGTAAGTACTATGTGTATAGCATATTTAGCATATATAATTGGATTTTATGTCATCGGTGACACAAACAATGAAAATGAATGGCTAAATCCGATCAAAGAAAATATCATTAGATAAATAATAATATCTATAACTTTAACTACATTGGATCTTGTTTAAGAATATAAATACGCGAGCGTCCCTTTATTACTATATATTTTTATATCATGAAAGCTTTGCTTCATTTATAAAACTACCCTAATTACTATATGGAAACATCAATTCTTGCAACTCTATGATTTAAATTAGATATCGTATCATCAATGGCAATAGCGTTAGCCAAACGGTAACGATGTAAATCTTTTAAAAGAAGAGAGGCAAAGGGGCAAAAGTCAATTGAAGGAGCTCTTTCTAAGAAAATCCAATGAGAAAATACACACTTTTTTTTTCTTTCTTGGTACGTCAATACTTGTCATCGTTTTGGCTATGAGTTTTTTTTAGATTACTTAATTCCCATATTCTATATTCTATATTCTTTGAGTATTGATTACTCCATGGACACCCACCTTTCAGTTTGCTCGTAGAAAAAATGATGACTGACTCCAATCAATTTCGTAGAAGCTTGCGGATCAATCACGAAGGTGTTTCGTGCCCTCTTTAACCTGAATATGATTTGTATAATGCAACTTCTTAAATCACCAATACAGACTTGAAATTGATTACCAATTAATAACCTCGGTTTTAGTTTAATGAAATATTTAATTGGATGATTTAGATGTTTTGTTAATTAAATTTATGAACTTTTCATAATTAATTCAATCAGTTCAAAATTAGTCCTCACAATAGCTATAGTTATTTAATTAAGATTGTTAAAGTTGGTATATACTGTAGTATTTTCCAATATAACTCACTACAAGCAGTACAATCTTTAATGTGAAAATGGAAAAATGTAGCTGACATTGGATGATTGGAGTTGCTAAATGGTCAATGAGATTCCTAGTTTCCTGCTTGATACAGAAGTTAGTTTGGAGAAGATAAACTTGATTTGATTTCTCATTTATCTTAGGAAGTTGTTACAAGATTTTGTTTTATTCTCCGAGTATAGCATATTTGACAGTTTTAAAAAAAAATATGTTTAAACAGCTCATTTTACTAGACAAGTGGAAAACTTATAAAAAAAAAACACGACTTCTTTAATTTAACTTAATCATTAGTTATTCCATTTCCATATAATCCTATATATATTATTTTAGGGTGACATTATTGACACGTGTCGACAAGTTGGCCGCACATGCATCCCATGATTGGGGTAATGGTCATCCACGTCAGCAACTTTGGACGGTTATTATATCTCTCATCACCGAATCAACGTCCAATATTCTTCTGATTAAAAAACATATATTGTTAACTACCTTATGCTATAGGCCAGGAATGAATTGTTATAAGATGTGTCGGGGGTGTAGAGTAAGAGGATAAGACCTTGTCTCTGGACGTTCATCAGAATAACGGGTGCAATCTGGAGCGTTGGATGTGAAAAGATGAAAAAGGTCAAAAAATAGCCTATAAATTCAGAAGAAGACGAGATTTTGAGCGATTGGGTTTGGTTCTCAGTGTACCCAAAAACAGAGGCAGAAGGAGGAAGAAGTAGAAGAAGATTAGAGAGAGTGAGTGAGTGAGCGAGGGATAATTGGCGAGTTAGGGTTTCGAATTGACTCACTGAGTCTTTGCATTGTGTCGCCGGTTTTTTTTTTCGCCGGAGAAAACTCGTGCTCCGATCTCCTCTGCTTTTGTTTTCGATAGCATAGCTGTTTGAAAGGTTCGGTTTTCCCGGCGAGGATAGTGGGATTTTCCGGGGATTCCTTGGTGAATTGAGTTTGGGGGAATTCTTGATTTTGACCTAAAGCAAAGGTCTTTACTCAAAAGTTTTACTGGATTTTGTGTTTTTATTTTTATTTTCTATTTTTTTTTTGCGTTGAGTAGACCGAGCATGAGTGAGTGTCATTGTGTTTGAGATTTGGGGTTGATATTTTTTGGTAAATAAAAAACAAGATAAAATTTATTCTTTTAAGATTCTGATAACTATCTTATCCTTTTTTTTTAATATACTCTTGTGCTTTTCTGGGAGTGTAAATGTCAGAAATTTTTTGCTAACATTTAATTTTGGGAAATGGGTCAGTGAATCTAATCTAGGCTAAGTTCTTCAACTTGCTAATTTGGGTTTGATATTTGGAAAAACCTTGGTAAATTCACTGCATCTGTTTAATCCGTTCTTGTGCTGTTTTATCAAAAAGTTTTTTTTTTTTTTTGTTGATTGTTATTGATGTTAATGAGTTTGTTGGGTTGAATTTATTTGTGTGCCCCATTTTCCAATTGATCTCCTTTTGTTAATGAATCAACGGATCATTTCCTAATATAGTGGTTTCTGCAACAGGCAGGAACCACTGGCCATTCCGTTTCTCAAATTTTTTGGCCTCATTCTTTCACAAATCTTTGGCCTCCAAAAGAGCTTCTTCAACCATTGTGACTCTTTGGCTTTTGAAATCATCACAATTGGGAGTATGGCTGTCTCTCTGACACGTTTGTCATGGTGGTTGTGGGGTCGTAGCAACAAGGAGAAAGAGCCTGTTGTTTCTGGTGGCTCTACACTGAATTCATCTTCTGAATGGAGTTTTAAGGAAAGAGAGAGTGTTAAGTTTCCTTCAGTGAAGGGAACAAAGATAGCTCCTTCTCACAGGAAGGTTAAAAGGAAATGGCAGAGCAGGGAAGAGAGGAGACATGATAGAGAGTATGATGTTGTGTTGGTGCCATCTGATGGTGATGGTTGTTTGTCAAGCTCTGAATCTGATGACTCAGATTTTTCCATTGGGTGGTTGGAGCCTCATGGCTCTGATTTCCTTCAGAGTGATGATGATTTGGACAATAGTTTTGCTGTGCTAGTTCCTTGCTATAGGAAGGAGGTGGAGAGTTCAAACAAGGAGCTTTTGAGTGCCATCAAGAACCTTCCAAATGAATTTTCTTCTGGTAAGATTCAGAACGTACTCTTGAATTGTGTATGATTTTGTTTTCATTGAGTTATTTTGTTCGCTTTCAAACTCCTAGCACTCTTTAACTTTTTGAGTTTATTAACTTTTTTTTGTGCTGGTTCTTTAAAGTCAAAACAATCCTTGTTCCGGTGCTTTTTAAGTTTTTATGTTATTGTATAGTATAATCCATAATTTTTTAGTTGGTTTGGCCTTGTTGATGATTCTGATGCTAATGAGGAAATGTGTCTGTCATTATCAGATGCTAATGCACTGCTTAGCAATTATAAATGCAATGGTAATTGGGGCTTGTAACTCGCTAAATCCAAATAGGAAAATACATGATACATAATATAGACCAAATAGTTTCGCCTTTTTTTAGAATTGTCTTCAAATGCATCGATCTGCGAGGTTTTTGTTTTTTTTATTTAACTTTATTTTTGTGTGTGTATCCTATATGGGTTTTTGCTCCTCTTTTATTTTCTGAATGGTTTCATCCATGCTTTGCAAAGATGCTGCCTTGCTTTTATGAGCTAATTTTCTTTGATAGTATCCTCTCTGTTCCAGGAGGTTTCCTTATGCTTCTGCCATGTGCTTTGTTTTTTTTTTTTTTCTATTATCAAATTCTTAGCTTGAAATTTTTACTAAGCTGTTTTCATGAGAGATAAAAAGTTATGCTCTGAAGTAACTTCACTTCACCTTCACTACCTGATTAAAGTCCTAAATTCCACACTATACAAGGCAATTAATCACTGACTTCCTTTTTACTACAGTCAAGTGACTTCTTAATTTTCTCTCATCATCGACCCTGTAATTTTTTTTTTAATAATAAACAGAAATAAAAGATAGCGTATTGTATACTATATGATATCTTAATAAGATATGTTAGCAGAACTTCTTTCCTTTCTATTTCTGAGCTGTTTCTTTTGTGTGATGAAAAATGAGTCCTAGTTTTTAGATCTTTATGGTTGGATGTACGTTTATACTTAAAAATCATTTTGTAGTAGCCTAGGACACACGGATAAAGTTTGTTTGAGAACTTGTAACAATTTCATACCCCAAATTTTTAGTTAGGCCCTATAGTGTTTTTAAAATAACAACCTGCCATTTTCAATTGAACTCTTTGTACAAATCAAAACTAGGGAAAGTTGTCTTGTAATTAATGATGGCATTGGCAGTGGTTTCATTGAATTTTTGTTGAAACTCAATTGAGTGAAAGCATTCGTTTACATGATGATATCTGTTGATACACTGATATGTACTATTTGTGTATCTGCATTTTGAAGAGACTAGAGAACTGCACTTATTGTAATTTTGAAATTGTGATTGAATTTTCAGCTGGCAAAAATTACATGGAACACTGGCTGGCTTCTCTCAAGAATTTAGAAGCGTAGAAAACTACATCTTCTATATGACTACGGACCTTTCTGACATCCTTCTAGAAGTAGAGGAGGCAAAATAATCCATCATCCAATGTATTCTTTGTACATAGAATCATCCTCTCCTCTTACTGTAAAAGCTTCAATTGAAATGGAAAATGTCGATCTAGAAAATTCTGTATGGCCAATCAATCACTACTATAAATAAAAGTATTTCACTATAAAAAAAAAAGGGATTTTCATGTTGATAATGGATATGGTGTTATAATGGAGGATTGCAGGAGTCATGTTTGGGATAAGATGAGATTTTTTTTAACCCTAATTTTTTTTATCGTTGGGAAATTTAAAAGAAACAAAAGAAAAGGAAAATTAGCCCCTAGTAGATACAATGACTAGAGCATCAGCTTAACAGATAGCACTGAGAGAAGGACAAGAATTCCAATGAACTAAAGCAGGAGATGAAGCACCGTGATAACTATAATAACTCATGGTATCTGATTATAAAATAATAAATATTTTAAATGGATAATGCAATTGCCATTCTTGATTATTCATACTTTTCACCAATTATTTTTTAATTTGTAATTGGACAATAAAAAATATAATTAATTTAGAGAAGATATATATTTTGGTTTATTTACTTCTCTTTGGAGAGCTTTTGGTTTTGTAACATTTGACTTTTGCAACGCAAGCCGGTTGGTTGAATACATTCCTTCATAAATTCATTTTGCAGTTTCCCCCCTTATCTCTTCCCTATCCTGTTGGCTGTAAATCTCCATAACCCTTTTTATCCAAATTGGCATATCAAGTCTTGGACCACATGAAGGTCCAATGCATAGATGAGCCACATGGTTTTCTCAATCAAATGAGAAAATGGTCCATTCTTCCTTAACTTTGAGGATTGCCTTTATTGTGTGGCTCTCACATTATTGATTCCGAGGAAACTCTGTAAGTTAAGGGGATGTAATAAAAATATATTTCTTTCTTTATTTAAATCTTCTGTCCAAATAAACAGTAAATAAGTTTTAAACATTTCTTCCCGTAAAATAAAGTCTTAGGGGACATTTGGTAGAAGAGAAATTTTTTATTTTCTCAAGTTTGATATGCATTAAAAAACATAACATTTTTGGATGTTTTTTTTTAAGGAATGTTTAATCAATTTTTTATGAAAACTTTTTCATAGGAGAGGTGAAAATCTTATTTTTTTTAGTTTAATTTTTCTTTTTTTTTGGAAAAAATGTAAATTATATTAAACCAAAAATGATACAACAGTAAACGGGGTATACCCCACAGTCGGAGAAAATCAAAAGCCTCCCTAATACAAGAATACCTATATCAAGATGCTAAAATAAATGTAACAGGTGCGCTTGTCTATACATAAAAAACTTAATCTTACTAATAACCTCTATTACAAAAAATTGATAATCTTCAAAAATCAGCTTGTTCCTAGACAGTCAGATGCATTGTAATTGCTATAACCAGACAAAATTTTCCTTGAACACTTGATGTGGATCTGCCCCTAATTAAAGAGTCAGTAATGTGCTGCTGCAAAGAAGTGAAACGTCTGCGGAAAGGAGCCAAATCACGAATGTGAGCCCAAAAAAGCAGAGGGAACCCTTGTTCAAAAAAGCAGTTTTGTCAAGAGTAAGCAGCCGATTCCTTTTAGCAAGCCATAGAATGAAAGACATCTTAGGGGGGATTGCTGGGTTCCATATAACAGAACACCAACTAACAGTAGGTTTGGCACCTCTAATGTATTCATAGACTTTGCCAACAAGCAATTATTCATTGGTGCTCCAAGATTGAATCCTCTTTTTGGTCTCTTCCGTACTTAACTCTTTGGAGATAATAAAGTTTTTTATTTGAATGATTTTCTTTATCAAAATTGAATCTGATGAAGAAGTATTGTAATTTCACACAACGCTCCCTCTGAAATAGTAATGGTGAACCCACCGAACCCATAAAGAATCTTTCTTACAATGAAAGTCTCACAGGATATGGGAAAGAAGCGCAAGATTTCAGTCCTTGAGATTAAAAAAGCCTAAACCCCCTTTTTTTTCGAAGAACAAACTACTAACCAAGCAACCAAGGACTTGTTTTTGCCAATATCCGCTTTGCCCCACAGAAAATTACGGCACGAAACGTTGATCCGGTCCAGAACAAATTGAGGCAAAGGAAAAATCCTCATCCAGAAATTCACAATTCCTTGAATAACTGTTCTAATCAACTCTAGCTTACCTGCATAAGATAAAAACTTCATGTTCCATCCCTGAATCAGGCCAGTAATTTTGAAAAGCAAGGAAGCACAGTGGCATATGATAATAAAAATATCATGTTCTTTATCAAATTATATAATGCGATAAATAATTAAAATAATCAGTAAAAATGTATGTAATTCTTTAATTCTTAATAAATTTATCTAAAAATTTCTAATAATCAACTAAATAAATTTCATTCATTCCCTGAAAATGAAAACACTTATAGGAATCATGATTCACACACATAAAAAAACTTCTCTCCTATTAAATATTCCTTAAAATATTTCTTTGGGGTTGAGAGTTGAGAATATATTAGTATTTTGTTGTCAAGTTGTCATCACGGGCAATGCATGTCTAATGAGATTACTTTGAAATATTTACTCATGAATGGGACACGCTCTTCTATTTTAGTTCATGGTTTCTTTTGACTACGTGATTCATAGAGAGGAAGATCGAACTTCAAGAAGAAATGGTTAATCTTATCAATACATAAATGTATAACTCCCTAAAAATTTTAATTACACTTTTATTCATCAATGTAAGAATTAGATTTAATAATCAAGTTCAAATGGGGGACTAGGCCCAAACCCATTGAAGAAGTTAACCAAATTTGAATTTTGGATTTCTATTCAGAAACTCATTCCTAACAAAAAAAAAAAAAAAAGGTTGTTTGCATAAAAAAAATTTCTCCATAAACATGAGAGATAACTAACAATATATCTTTTAAAAAAAAATCTCATATGCAACGAAGGCGCCAAGGGACTAGAGAAAGGGAATTAAAGGCTAGAATAACCAGAGAAGGGGAATAATCTCTGGCTTGATAGAGAGTAATTAAAGATTCCATAAAAGTGATATTTAAAATCGCACTATCTTATGCATGACGGTAAAAACTATGATAAAAGGATTTGATTGTCTCTGCCACTTTCCCATTGTTTCTTTCCTTCTTTCTTCGTAATCACCTCATTTCTATTGTTGTTATGAAATTACAATGAAACATAGGATTTGACCTCGAAATTATAAGGCACTTATAATAATAATAATAATAAAAATATAAGGCACTGTGGATAGCGAGTTATGCAATGAAAACAGGAAAATAAACACAAGGAAATGAAGACAATTTAGACAGCGGATGATAACACATATACGGAAAAAGAGCATAGTGTTGTAATCTTTTGCTGAATATAAACTTTAAAATGAAAATAAAAGAAATCCACTGTATACATAAAGAATTTAATTAAAATGTACTATAATATAAAAAAATTGCATTGCACAATTTTATTAACTTTTGGTAACTATTTTTAAAGTCACATCTAAAGTCAATATGGAATGATACAAATGATTAAAAATCCAGAACTAATTTTCACATTCTTTGTAGCATCTAGAAAATAACTGAGTAGTTATAATTAAGTTAAGTTACTTACAATTCAGGTCTATGTAATAATCTTTAAGGTGAATTTCTGCTTGAGAGTCTCAACATAACTGTCCAATAATTTTGGGGTATCTCCTCATTCTGTCATTTTGTTTTCAGAAAAAAAGAATCATTTCTAAAGATTTTTAATAGATTGACGTATAAAATAATTTATACTGACAATTTAAGATGTTCAAAAAAAAGTACGCGACAGGTATCTTCCCATCTCAAGAAAAAAAAGTTTTGGATGATAAAACCATGGGTTGATTGTCATTTCTTTGTTAAAACAATAAAAAAATTAACATTGGCAGCAAGTACCATATTGCATGGATACTTTTAAATTTATATAAAATATAAAAACTATAATTATGTATGATAATCAAGGGAATCTATTTACCCCCTCTAACTTTCTGTCATTCAAGTTATTCATTTTATTTGTTTCTTTTTTGTAGAATTGGAAATTGCTTCCACACTGACGAGTTTTGTTTTTAATAATAATTTTCCAATAATTGTAAATTTCATCTGAAAATTACACTATGGCTAGTTTATAAGTTTACGAAAATTATATTATGTGATGTAAAAGTAAAATCAAAATTATTTTTTAAACATAAATATTTTTTTATCAACAAATATTAGCGATTAATTTTTATTAATTAAAAAAATTCGAATAAACAAATAATATTCTTAACAATTTGATCCATAATTTCTTTCTCACTCATACTCTCCTTGATTACCAAACTAATCATATAATTCCTCATGAACACAAGTAATGGCAATGGATAAAACTTATTTTGTAATCTTTATAGAATTAAGGCCTAACATGAATTTTTTTTCACAAATCTACTACATGGAATACTTATTTTTAAAATTTTGCATTCTTCCCCAAATTGACAGGGATGATTAGGCTAAACAGAATATGTAACAGAGTGGGATGATAGATAAGATTTCTCTTTCGAAAAGATTTTGCTTTTCTTTCCAAATCTTTTCTGGTGAGAAGAAATGAAGAACATAATTACTGAAAACAATACTATTATATTAGTCAAAGATTTCAAAAAGGAAAAAAACTCGTTAACATTTTCCTATTTATAGTGTCAGTGCAGGCCAAAGTCGTGAACAGAACGTGCCTCCAAAAATAACAGAAATTCTCAATTTTCTATTTGGGGCACCGTTATCTTTCCGCGACAAAAGTCGGCCACCGCCACCTTTATTTACATTACAGCTTTTCTAAGCACCTTTTTTGTACGATAAAATTTAGAAAGTAATAGACAGAGCATTTATGTTTTCTTTACAATAATTTATATAATTATACAATGAATTAAGTTTATATTAAAAATTTGAACATCATAGCAGTTTGGTAGGAGAAATAATTTGCTTTATCACAGGATGCGACACCTTGCAACGAAGAAAAGTTTAAACATCAAGTAGTTAGTTGGAGATTTATTATAAGAATATATTAAAGATAACTAACAAGTTAATATATAAAATTTTATAGATTTTGAAAAAACGCGCAAATATAGAGTTAATTAAGTCAAAATAGTCATTGTTGAATTATTAATTTAGTTTGATCATATGTAATACACATGAAGTATGCTTTTTTTTTTTAATCAAGTTATTAATATGAAATATTTAACGATTTTTTGAATGATTAATTTTTATTTACATTTTTTTATCTATTAGATTTGACTTGAGATCTTGAGTTGAATATTACTAAAACTAATAACTTATGGACAAAGTTTCTGTACTTTTTTTTACATGTATACAACTTGAAATATTAAGCATGATAGTGATATATAAATCAACATTTTTAAAATTCTAAAGGCTTCTCTCTTCTTTTTTTAATTCAGCTTTATTGTGAGATTAAGTATATGTACGAACCAGTTAATTTCTAAAGAAATACTTATTTAATTTTTTAAATATATTTTAAAAAATATTTTGTTCACTTAAAAGAATAATAAATGCCAACCATGTCTCAACCCTTTGGATATGCTACCACAAGAAAGTTTTCCCAACAATTAAGTTTGTAACTTTAGACTTCCTTTGGGAGAATGACTCACTTGTATATCTAAATCTTTTTAGCAATTATCTCCATGAAATTTTTTTGTTTGATTTCTCCTATTAACGGTATATATGACAACACAGCTAATTTAACACTAAAGACACTGAAAAAGGTATCAAAGGAAGCGTAAAACAAATAAAATTATTAATAAGTTATTGGTCTAAATAATATTGAATTATTTTCCTTAAAATAAGTGTTAAGTTTGAGTTTGTAAATGAAAAAAATATAATTAAGAGAAAAAATCATATTAAAAATTATCTATTAGATTCTTCAACGAAAATTAATTATTTTTAAAAACAGGTGAAAACTTTACATCAATGTTGGAAAAAAAAAAAGAAGAAGTAAAGCTGGACAATGCCACAGGCACGTGGGTCGTTCAATGCATGCATTATGTTTCTTTATTTCATTTTTATTATTGCATTCATGCTTTTTCAAAAGCAAGGTTTGGACACTAAATTCGTGAGAACTTTGCTCCCTTCCATCATCCCATAATTAGCACAACATCTTAGTTTCCACGTTTTCTCTCTCTCTCTCTCTGAATCTCTTTCTATCTGTTTCTGTTGATTATCTTTCTTTTTTCCTTTTTTTCTTAATCCATTTTCCCACTTTCTTCTCTTGGTCCCATGCTGTCATGGAATCCATGTCTTCTCTTCCCCATCTTAAACAGATAGAGTAATAGGAGAAACACGGTTTGCATGCTTTTTGACTCACGTTATTAATTAAGATCTCAATACCAAAGACCAAGAAGGGAAATTAAAGAGATAACACAGAAGACAGAAGAAGAAACAACCAAATATGTTGCAGAGAGCGGCGAGCAATGCTTATTCATGGTGGTGGGTTAGCCACATCAGAACAAAACAATCAAAATGGATGGAGCAAAACCTTCTAGGTGATCATCAATTTATCTTCATTTTCTTTTTCATATCAAAGAACATGATGATCAACTCTACCATTTATCTCCTTTTTCTGGTGGAATTTTTTTTTGTACACATTCATGGCACGTCTTGCCTTGCTTTCAACGTTAGATTGTATATATTATAAGCTTTTGATGATCAATTTCATTTCACTATGGAATCAAATCTTTAAATTATGCTTGGCTTCCATAAAAATAGAGTGTTGTCTATAATGTATTTATCTGGTTTGATGTTGTGTTATGTACTCAAGCTCAAGGTTTAATTGTTTTTCATGGATTCTGAAAATGATTCTCTACGTGCTTTTATTTCCAAATCTGGGCTTCAACTAACCAAAAACTACACACACACACATATATATACACAAGTACTTCCTCTATCACTTTTCAAATTGAATTTTCCCAAAATCCAGTATGTTTGACTCAATTCACATAATGCTATTTTTAGCCAATTAGGTTGATAGAATAACTCCATTTTTTGCCCACTTTTCTTGATAAAACGCCTTTCAGACGATGATTTTGTTGTACAGCTTCTCTTTTCTTATTAAACATATACTAATTTGAGAAATTAGGAATAGTTTGCATTCCTTGAAGTCATTTCCTATGATTTTAGAAATTTAGGAGATGCTTACCCCTATCCTACATGCGGATATAACGATGGACGCTTGTTTACACATTGTTAATTAGAATTTTAAATTAAAAATTTGCTTGAATCACATGGAGATGCCTGTGTAAGATCAACATAACCCACTTGTATGTGCCTTTATACATGCATATAGCTGGCAAACTAAAATAAATGAACAAAACTGCAGATATGGAGGAAAAAGTGCAAACTGTTTTGAAGCTCTTAGAGGAAGAGGGAGACTCTTTTGCTAAGAGAGCAGAAATGTATTACAAAAGGAGACCGGAACTGATAAGCTTTGTGGAGGAATCATTCAAGGCTTACCGAGCTTTAGCCGAAAGATATGATCACATATCAACAGAGTTGCAAAATGCCAACAACACCATTGCTTCTGTCTTTCCAGATCGTGTCCCATTTATGGATGAAGAAGATGATGATGGATCACCAAGGCCTTCAAGAAAAAAGGCAGAAGGGTTCAAAACAAATATTCCAAAGCCTCCCATTAAAGATTTAAAAAATGTCATAACAACAGCAGCAGCCACAAGGAAATTTCATTCCAAGAAGCCAGCTGCCACAGCAGCTTCTGCTGCTCCGAAAGTTCCTAAATCTGGTTTGAGCAGAAAAGAGGCACTTGAAGAGGTTGACAAGCTGCAGAAACAGATTCTGGCTCTACAAACTGTGAAAGAGTTTGTAAAGAACTCTTATGATAATTCCATTGCTAGGTACTGGGAAACTGATGAGCAAATCAAGGAATTGCAAGAGAGAGTTTCCACTCTGCAAGATGAGCTGGGAGAAGGTGTTGATATTGAAGATGATGAAGCTCGCCGTTTGATGGCAGAAGCTGCTCTTAAATCATGCCAAGAGGCATTGACACAGTTGCAAGAGAAGCAGGAAAAATCACTTGATGAAACCAGAATTGAATCCAAAAGGGTAAAGGATGTGAAGGCCAAGTTGGGCTCTCTCATGGACGAATTCCATTATGAACAGAGTAATTCCGAAGAGCCAAGGGTCCAAAGAGATTTAAAAGAAATAGCAGAAACAAAGGACTTGGAAGAGAATGCCGGATTGGCTCCGAAGAAGCAGGAGTTGCAATTATTGAAGGAGAACATTAAAGAGCACTTTGAGACTAGCTCCAATTCATCACTCAGTGTGGCAGAAATGGCAGAGAAGATTGATGAGTTAGTGAACAAAGTGATCAGCTTGGAAACTGCAGTATCGTCCCAGACTGTGATGGTAACGAGATTGAGAACAGATACTGATGAACTTCAAGAGCAAATTCGAACTCTGGAAAATGATAAGGAAAGTCTTATCAAGGACAGAAACAAATTGAATGAACAACTCAGAAAGATGGAAGAAAAGATGCATGGAGTACAGGATCTAAATCAAATTGTTGAGGATAAGAATAACAATCTCCAAACCCAATTCAATGAAGCACATAGCAATCTTGATCAACTCTCAGAGAAAGTCCAAAACGTGCAGCAGCCAGGCGAGGAGGCCAAGACCACAGATTTATCACACACACAAAAGGATTCATCAAGCCAGGCTGAATTAAAAAGCAAATCTGAAGGACAAGTTCCTTTGAATGAGGACAATATCTTGTTGAATGATATTAAGTCTGAAAAGGAGCTTACGAATGGTTTGGTAGAAGATGATGCAAAAGATAAGGAGCTTAAGGTTGCTGGTACTGTTGAAGATGATTTAACATCAGACAACAAGCTTGAGGCCACTGGCTCACCATTTGCTAATGAACCTAATGTCACCCGTTCATTGGAAAATGATGCTAAGTCAGTAGATAAGGTTAAGGTCACCAGTTCCTTAGAAATGGAAGAGGCAACTCCTATGGAAAAAAAATCTCCAAAAGAGTTGGAAGAACAAGAGAAGACTGTAAATCCTGGCAATGATGAAAAGACAACAGTTGCTGTGAGCACTACCACAGAAAATCAGGAAGTCAGTCAGCTCCCAGCAAGCAACAAGGCAGATAGTTCTTCAGAGAGTTCTGAGAAACAGCCAGAAAATGATGCTAAGCAAAGTTCATGTGAGATAGATAATGCTCTCAAAGTTGATCCCAAGGGGCAGGCAACAGCACAAGAAGATGAACCTGATTGGCAGCAATTGTTTACGAATGGAATGCAGGATAGAGAACAAGTTCTGCTAAGTGAGTATACTAATACTCTTCGGAATTATAAAGATATGAAAAAGAGACTGGCTGAAATAGAGAAGAAAAATCAAGACAGCAACTCTGATTCATCTTTGCAGCTAAAAGAACTGAAGACAGCTAATGCCATGAAAGATGAAGAGATAAGACATCTGCGCCAGAAATTAGGTCTCTTGCAGAGAAGCATGGAAGGAAATGAGGATTTCACAGAGGAACTTTTACAAATTGAACCACCTGAATCTACTTCACCCATTGAAGAGAAATTCAGGTCAAACATGGATGAAGTTCTAGAGGAGAACTTAACTTTCTGGTTAAAATTCAGTGCTTATTACTCTGAGATACAGAAGTTTGAAACCACTATCAAAGATTTGCTGACCGACTTATCAAAATTAGAGGAAAAAGGGAAGTCGTCAGAGGGTAGTAGCAGCATAAAGCATTCTATAAAATCAGATTCAAGACCAATTTACAGACACCTAACAGAGATCCAAAATGAAATAACAATCTGGATGGAAAGAGGTGCCTTGCTGAAAGAAGAACTGCAAAGTCGTTTCTCATCTTTGTGTGACATCCAAGAACAAATAACATCAGCATTGAAAACCAGTGCTGAAGATGATGACTTCAGGTTCACAAGCTACCAAGCTGCCAAGTTCCAAGGTGAGATTTTGAACATGAAACAAGAAAACAACAAGGTTGCCGATGAACTTCAAGCGGGTTTAGATGGTGTAACATCTCTCCAACTTGAAATAGAAAAGGCTCTAGTGAAGTTGAATGATGAATTTGGGTTCTCAGCATCAAAGAGACAACAAAATGGCCAGCTAAGACAATCAGAGACTCGAGCCAAGGTTCCTCTCAGGTCATTTATCTTTGGCGCCAAACCAAAGAAACAATCAATCTTCTCCTGTATGACCCCTGGAATGCATAGGAAATACCGGTAGGAGCAGTGTCATATGTAAAATATTTCCGTACTGTGTGCTTATTTAACTTTTTATCTTTGTGATAATTCTTTTATATTAGGTAGTGTATTGAGAGCTCCCTCTTCACTAGAAGGAAAGATTCATTTTTATTTTTTTGCTTGTTTATAAATCCTAAGTTGGTGAAGTAAGACAAAATTTAGTATTTTGGTTTACATTTCTCTTCGTATTTATAAATCCTAATTCGGTACTGATAATTTTATGGCTTGGTAGAAATCCAGATTTAACTAAAACAGTAATTGTAACATTATCAACGGAAATCGCTTAACCCAAAAAAAGGGGGCAATCATCAACTGTTAATAATGGATGACCCAAACTCAATATAAACCACTGTTGGGAATCATTTAGTGATAATCACTCCTGATTTAAACAGATTTGCTATATAAGATAGTTATGCATTTTCCCTAGACTTCTCTTGCCCTTGTATTACTGCCAATGAACATGCTACAGATGAACGCTCTCTTGCTTTTGTCTGGAGGTAAGGAAAGAAGACACTTCTATTCAAATGGAGTCCCAAAACCTGGTGCAGTCACACCGGAACTGCAAGTATTCCCATATGCCCTCTGCTAAGCAGGTTGTCTACCCAATGTGGAGAAAGGATATCGGCAAACATGCTGGGAAACATGCCATCCAGAGACTATACCTTTGGAGAATCCCAAAACATCAAAAACCTGGAAAAATATTTCAGTATCTTCATTTGCCCTTCTTGCCATCTTGTGGTAACTGCACCCCCATGAGGCCAAGCAAATTGGAAGCTGGACCAGGAAGCCCTTGCTGGGAAGAAAAGGAATCGAGTAAGCTTTTTACTAAATTTACATCCACATCTACAGGAGAAAAATCCTCGTCCATAATATGTTCTGATGCATTTGACGTTCCCTGAAAGTGAATTCAAAAGCAAGAATAGAACAAATCATCAGTCTTCAAGTTTCAACTGCAGCACTTATGAAAGTTCGCTGAAGAAAATAGAAACTGAACTAGTGAACTATCATGCAAGTGTCATGTTTTGCTCTCATTGTCTTACTTATTTCTTAACAAGATTTTGTACCAGTTAAAGGAATGAGCATGAATTCTGTTATTCTTATGATATTATTATCTAACGTTTATTAATTTGTCATTTCAAGATTGAAATTATTTAAATTATTATATAGTGTTTTAAAACATTATAATTTATTTTATAAAAAGTTAAATTATTTAGATAGTTTCTTAAACTTCTGATATTAAATTTATGATTCAAAGGTTTATGATATATGAAATAAATCTTTTAAAGATTAAAAAAAAAATACTCTTTTTGATATTTAGTAAACTTGGTTTTTTTAAGAAAAGATATTAGAAGATTAAATCAATGTCAAAAGTAACAATACAACAATTATGTCATAAAAGATAGTTGGTTAAAAAACAATAAAATAATATTTTTATTTAATAATAATGAGATATTTATTTCCTTTCAAATAACCTTGCCAGGTTTGGTAACACTACACATCATTACAGATTAACATTTAATACTTTCTTTACTCATGCAAATGCAAACAAATACCTGATCCTTCTTTGGAATTTGTTCATTAGCACGAACAAAACTTTTCTGAAGGGTGGTTGTCTTCAGTTCTTCATTCATAGCATCAGAATAGGACCGCATGAAAATTTCCTCTCCATCCTTAGTATCCTCATCCAATTCAGCAATATCACTCTCATCAGAATCATCTACATAATCATCAATAAAAATATAACCCATAAATAATACTATGGGGGAAGACATTCAAATTGACTGACCAAGGGAACTATTTGGTTGAATTCCAGGAATTAATTCATTCTACATACTGAAATCCAGATACCAGTAACCTAAACAACTAGGGAATTGATCAATTTTCCATCAGGCATCCCCAACCTTGAAGACATGAAGAGTTCCAAACCTTAAAAAAGTGTGCTTGTAAGCAAGAATTAATTCCATGTAATTATTATGCACTTTTTAGTGACACTATATTAAACAGAATCCTCAGCATGGAATATTAGATTCTTCAAGTAAGGATTAATATTTTTAAGTAAACAAACATTCATACTTAACAGATATAATTAAATACCATGTATCCTGAAACCATTGTGTGGTTAACACATTAAAAACCAGCTAAAAGTGATGTGCTTCAGCCCAAAAGATAACTCCAGAATGCTACAGACAGCTGTTCGAACTTATCTGAGAACTTCACAGCCAATAAATATTGAATGGAGACACAGTTGAGTTCAACAATTTATTTCTATTTATTCTTAAAGATGGAGGTAAAGCATTGAACGAGGTACGCTTTTGTTTATCTGTTATCCCAAGCAATACACCAAGATATTATAGACTAAGACCTTTTCTCGATTGGAAATGTGTTATGGGGGAGATGAACATTTTACTACCATTTCTCAAGAAAGAAAAAGAAAATCTTAAAATGTATCATCAGCCCTATTAGAATTTAGAGAAGCCACAATAAAATTTGCTAGCACTTATTCCAAACCTTTGACAGGATAGCCAAAAAGGACATAGAGAAGCTCCTAGCTTCATTCTATGAAAACTATACGTGCTACAGTCATAACAAAGAAAGAGTTATGACTTCTGATGCTGCACATCCTCCACCAAACCAGAGAGGGGAAGAGAGTTGGAGAAAGTGCAAAACAGATAGCCAAAAGTAATTTCAAACTTACAAGACATGAGTCGTAATGTGCTTACATGCATGACATCATAAAAACATGCATCAATGTAATGGTGTAAAAGAACTCATTACAAAATAGTCCATTAGCAGAAAATAAACACAAACAAAAGCAAGTTGAAGTGTTTTAACATATAACAATTAAACAGAGGATCTATTTAAATCTCGAGAACACTTATTCAATAAAACAATTAGTGCCTACAAAGTAAACATAGACATGGAATCTCACCAAAGTCCAGGTCAGACGACGATCCTTCTTCAATATTGCTGTTGGCAACTTCACCGTCTGTATGCATCATTATTGATTCCATGTCTTTAATAAATTGGTCCACATCAAGGTCTACTTCCTTATTCCTTTACAAGAGAAGTGCCCAAAATAAAGAGATATTAACATAGTAAAGTAACATGGCAAAATCAGAAAGGTATCCAATTGAGTATCATCTAAATGTGTTACTACTGTATCATGACAGCATCCAGAAAAATTAATCAGTAGCAAGAATAATAACTATTTATAATTTATACCATAAACTAAATAGAACATGTTAATATGTTATTCAATACTAAATAATTAAGGTTATTTTAGTTAGAACTTAAGAAATTATTATAAAAAATAGTAAAAACCTGAGCTGGTTTCAGCTTCACAAAAAGCTAGTTTTCTAAGTTTTGATTTTTAGATTATGAAAATAAGCCCAAAACAGCTTATTTGGATTTGAAAAGCTATTTTATAAGCTTTTCCAATCAGGACCACATTTGACACCTGGGAATAACAGTTTTAATTAACAGACAGGGAAGTTGGACTTAGTATCCCAGTTGGGGATCAATGGTACTGAATCTCTGCCAATGGCCAAATATCATGAAAAATAAATCATTTTAATGGCCCAAATCCTTTCCCTGAAAAGATGCCTGCCTATACAATAGGTGACTTAAGCCTGCCTGCATATCAGGTATGTTAAATGAGTATGTACATCACTAAACGAACCTGTCTTCAGGAGCTTCAGCACCCTTGTAACTTGACAGCTTATGGACAAATGCCTGCATGGTTTTTGCTATATCACCAGGATCAAACTCGTCAGCATTCGAAGCAGATGATGGACCAGCATCTTGACCCTCTTTTGCTTTCCCTTTCTTTTTGTGTTTTAAGTCATATAGTTCCATCTCCTTTTGTCTTTCCATAAGAACAGAGTTCAACTCTTCCTCTCCACCATAAAGCCAGGAATCATCATCAGATGGAGGAACCTCCTGATCCTTAAAATCATCCACCAAATGAGGCAGAGCAAGAATTTCATCTATGCGTCTAACAGGAGCATTCAGCAAGTCACTGCAACAAATATTCACCTTAGCAACGATAAAATAACAAAAACCAATATAAAACCCAGAGAGCTAAACTTAACAACATTACTACACCACAGCCTAAGTAGACCAATGCCCCATCTAATGTAACATATACATCATCAACAACAAAGAGAACCCATCCATTCTAACCAATGTGGAATCTCAACACACCCCTTCATGCACTAGATTGGACATCCAGATCGTGGACATTGAAAGACTGGTCACAGGGCTTGGTAGGGTTTTTTAAGGACACTTGAGGGAAATATATGATTGGCTCTCATGTCATCTTGAATTTGAGATGGATCTAACTCAACCCTAAAAGTTAGCTCATGAGGTAAGGATAGCTTGAGCCTTTATAATAAGTTCTACTTTAGTCATATCTATAAGACTATAATCAATGAGCACTGATACACAATCATCCACTTATTTTAAACACTCCACCAACATTTATCATTTCTATCTATCTCTCTCTTTCTTTCTATCACATCATAAACCCTATCATACCTATACTTCTCTCTCTAGATGTATTATAGCATAATGGGTGTCCATGACACATTTCTCATAATCAATGTGGGATCTCATCAATGACAAAATAAGATAACCTAGGGAGCTAAGCTAAACATACACAACCAAAACATTAAAGACCAATACCCATCCAACTTAAAAACAAGACTCAATTCGAATTAAAATCAATAGCCTAGTTCGAATTCCAACCTGGCCTTAGAGTGCAGAGAAGTATTTCTATAATACTCTTGAGCACTCTGCATCAATCTCTGATACTCAGAGGAACCCGGAAGCATCCCTTGGAAGTACCCACTACTCTCCAAACTCTTCCTAAACGCCTCCCAAGAGCTCCCTTTCCCTTCCACCCCGTCGCGCTTCCGCTGCTGATACATCATCTCCAACCCACACGCTATCTTCATCCCCAGCTCCGCCTCCGCAAACCCTTCCTTCTCGCTCCGAGCCGGCATCCCCGGGTAACACTTGGGAGCCTGAAACCTCTGCTGCACCAGCTGTGCGTACATCGCCCTCGACATCTTCACCGAAACGCACACCAACTCCTCCGCTTTCCCTCTCTCCACAAACCTCTCCATCCTCGACGCGAACTTCATCGTGTCTATATCTCTATCGTAGAACCCTTCCACTGCAAGGGAAATTAGCCGCGGCTCGTGCTTCAGAACCTGCGCCACGGACACCGGAACCCTAACCCTAACCCTATGCATGTTCTTCCTAGCTTGTTCGGGGTAATTACTTATGCGTTTTCTGACGGCGCGCTGGATTCCGTCGGAGGCGAGGGATTCGTGAGGGGAATTAACGATGAAGTTGAGAGAGTCAATGAGGGAGGGGTTGGGGAGGCGGTTACGCGGCACGATGTGGAGGCTTCCGTCGCGGAGGAAGAGGCGGTGGTGCGCGCTGTCGGGGTTGAGCCAGCGGGGGAGGTGGAAGGCGGCCTCGATGAGGAGGAAGTCGCCGTCGGAGTCCCAGAGGCGAATGGAGAGGGAGGGGAAGCGTTGGGAGATTTGGAAGAGGAGGAAGACGGCGAACCACTCGTCGTCGAGGTTGTCGCCGAAGCGGAGGTGGCCGTGGAGGTGGGGGAGGTGGGAGGAGGAGGGGCAGGGGCAGGAGGGGTTCGGCGGAGTTGAAACGGAGAGAGCGAAGGGCTGGTGCTGCCATATGTAGTCTTGGGTGAAGGGAGATAGGGTTTCGAGGATTTTGAGGTGGAGGGACTGGAGCGTCACGGTGGTGGTTGCGGTGGGTGAGTCAGGGTATATGGCGTAGAAAACGGTGTCGTCTGATGGGCGCGGGGAGAAGATGGAGGATGAAGAAGAAGAAGAAGGGAACTCCATTACGTATGCAGTATATGCTCAGTTGCTCACTCTGCAAACTTCTATAGTGTTCGGGAAACAACCTCCTTCATAAACCCTCTTTGAAGCTTCGAGGTTTTACGAGGGTATGTGTGAATGAATGAAAAATTAGGCAGTATATATAGGTTTTTAATTTTAATTTCAAATAGCGTTAAATATTTTTTTTTTTTACTGAATTTTTTACAAAATTTATTTTTAGTCCTTAAAAAAATATTATTGTTGGTCCTTATATTTTTCTCCTTTTAACAATTTTTGTCTCAGAGGTTAATATTATCATTAAGGAATAATGTGATGCTTATCATTGGTATATACATGATTTGTCATGACATCAATTAATTTAATATGATAATTATACGTAGTTTTTTTTTTACATGTAATATGTTTATAATTTCTCATATTTTCATAAGGTAAAAATATAATTTATTAAAAACAAATATATATAATTGTTACCTTAGACTAATAAATGATGTAGCAAGTCATGTGGATGCTAGCTTGGTTGTTAAATCAATGCTTAACAACAATACTTAACAACATTGATAAGAAAAATGTTAATAAAAATGTAGAGATAAAAAATGCTACAAAAATATTTAAAAACTAAAAGTAAATTATGGGGCATGTATAAACTCAAAGCATCTCCAATATTATAACTCATCTTGGATTCCTATTTCATTTTTTGTTTGTCCTTGAGTCACAAATGATTTAAGGACTTTCATCATTTTTTATTTTCATGGTAGAACTTAAATTGGAATTATGCCTTTGCATATACCAAATTTTCAGAGTAGTCATCAAATAATTGATTATGTCTTTCTTCATGATTTTAATCTTTTTTTTTTATGTCAGCGCTTAGTGGAGTTGGCTTGTTATTAAAATATAACATGTGTTAGCCATGACGTCTTTCTTTGGGCACCTATTTTTCTTTCCTTGGATAGCTTGCTTGTAATACTTATGAACTTTTGGACAATAACATTCATTTTATAGCACCAAACTTTAAGTTGTGCAATTTCCCCTTTTTAGTAGATTTAGCTGCAAGTTGTTGTAATTTTCTTTAACTTTTAACCATGAAATCATTCGTTTTCTTATCAACATTGACAATAGTATCTTTCAAAATGTTGAGTTATGCTTCAACGAGAAGTCTTCTTCCATTATAAACTTGACTTTTATAGTGTGTTTGGATGGACAAATTTAATAGAAAAATTTATTTTTTTAAGAAATTTAAAATGATTCATGATAAAATAATTTATTTGGATAGAGTATTTGAAAGAAGATTTAATTTTTTATATTTTTATGAATCATTTTGATTGACTAAAATAGTGAGATTTCAAATTTTCTAAAAATATAAAATTTGAAATTCTTTTTTTGGAGATGCTCACTCTAACTCATGTTTTTGCTCGCGACTCTTTCTCGCTCAACACTCACAACTACGGGTGATCAAAGTTTTTACTGCCGATATCGACATAAGTTGTTTTTCACTGACGTTGGCCAAGATTTTTTCGATCAATTTTTTTGTATGATGTCAACCAAAACTATTTTTTACCGATATCGGCTAAGATTTTTTTTAGATGATGTTGGTCAGGGTTATTTTCTCACTGACATTAATCATGGGAAATTTTTGCTAATGTCGGTCAAAAAAAAATTTTGACCGTTGTCATCAAGGTTTTTTCAGCTGATGTTGACCAATGATTTTTTTTGCTGATATTGGCTAGATTTGTTCTACTGACATCGGTCATGACTAACTTTTGAGTAGACACCTGTTAGGATTTTTTAGCCGACATTAGCTAGATTTTTTCAGCTAACATCAGCCAAAGTTATTTTTTAGCCAATATTGGCTAGGGTTATTTTTTAGTTGATGTTAGCTAAGGTGTTTTGACTTATGTCAACTAGATTTTCTTTGTCGACGTCGGTTAGAATTTTTTTTACTGACATCGACTATAGTTTTTTAGCTAACATCGACCAGAGCTATTTCTTAACTACATTAGCTAAGTTTTTTTGTTGATGTTGGCTAGGGTTTTTTCTGCTAACACCAATTAGGTATTTTTGACCAACATCGGGCATGATTATTTTTACTCGACATCGACTAGGTTCTTACAGTCGACATCCACTAGAGTTTTTTCGGTCGACATCGATCAGAACTATTTTTTAGCCAATATCAGTCAAGGCTATTTTATAATTGATGTTGGATAAGGTTTTTGTCCGACATTGGTCAAAGCTATTTTTTAGCAAACTTCGACTAGAGAGTTTTCGGCCAACGTTGACCAATGATGTTTTTCAGCCGACATCAGGTAGGTTCTATTGGTCTGCATCGACTAAGCTATTTTTTAGTTGATATTGGATAGATTTTTTTGTTAATGTCTGCTAGGATTTTTTAGGCCAACGTTGGCTAAAAATAACATTGGTCAATGTCGTTCGAAAATGTAGAAGCAAATGACTTTGATGTTTTGATGATGATCATGATGATTTGATGCAAATGATTCAAGAATACAAGCCGCAACATCAAGATGATTACTAGTATTTTAGGAAGGGAATTCCTAATTGATTTAGCAAAGGTTTGGCCAAGTAATTTGAGTTAAACCTAACAGTTAGTATACAATAATCAAATGCCTATACATCAGGTCTACCCATACAAAAACAAAAGAGTAAACCTAACAGTTAGTCCTAGATACACCCACCCTCAAAAAGTATACAAAACTAATCCAAAAAGTTGTCCACTAGGATGAAGAGCCTCCGCTGATCGCCATCTCCCTCGGGCCACTATCCTCCGTAGAGTCTGCCTCAGATGCCGACATGACTTCCTCGGGAGAATCCACCTCAAGAAGTGGATCCTCATCACCCTCTAGAAAGTCAAGGGCATCCACAGCAGGCTCAGGAGGTAGCTCCTCCAGGTCCTCCTCAGGGTCTTCCTCGGATGACGTTACCTCGATCACTTGAACGGGCTCCACTAGACGATATGGTGTAGGCGTGGGTAGTATCCACTCCACTGTGCGCTGAAGCGTCCGTGCAGGTTCATCTGGATGCACCAAAGAAGTAGCCGTGAATCGAATGGTGCCCCGAAATCGACACCTCGTGTTGCCTTCGAGGGTCTCCCAAGCTCCCTCTAGGCACTCCATCTCTACTCGATCACGGATTAGCTGCGCCGCCATCACGATCTACAAGAAAGAAGAGAAAGGGGTAGACTCTTTCACAAGAATCTAACTGCACTGCACACCATATGTCTCATAACCACTACATGCAAGTAAAAGGGGTATTTTAAGGCTTTCCATCTCTGGTAATCGATTACACAGCCTTGGTAATCGATTACCAGAGGCTAAACTTGAATTACACAGCCTCAGGACATGAAATATGCAATAATACACTGTGTAATCGATTACACATGCCTGGTAATCGATTACCAGTGACCCATTCCTCTGTGTAATCGATTACACAGGCTGGTAATCGATTACCAGAGGCTCCCTAAGTTTCCTGACTTCGTTTTCAAGCCTGGTAATCGATTACACCCCTTGGTAATCGATTACCAGAGACCATCTTAGCCTCCTGTCTTCAATTTTAAGCCTTGTAATCGATTACCCACCCTTAGTAATCGATTACCAGAGGCCACAATCCACATATTACACAAAATTCACAGCTGGCCAGCCACCATAAGCCTCCTTGCTTTGTGGTCTTGTTTTCCTTTTATCTGTTGACTGCCAGGAGCTCGCCTGCTTAGGTACATCACAGGTTCTCACTGACCGACTATGCCCGGGTTGGGTCGGGATTGGTCAAGCTTGGTTTTGGGCAATAGCACCCCACCTGACGTCCCCAAGGTCTCCTGACCCCCGCGACATATCTCCAGGTACCACTCTGTGGTCAACAATAAAAGCAGGAAGTTTCACCCTTCAACACTTCCTCATCTCAAGCTTGTAGGATTATGGGGTACCCATCACATGTGGTACTAGGTGGCGATCGGGCGATGGTGCACAACAAGTTTTCCACATCCACAATGCGCGCATAAACCCACCATCCCCTGTTGCCCACCTCCAACTGAGCTCACGTACTCCCACGTAGCTCATATCCTCGTTTCTCTCAACACCGGGTCCCCATCAATCCTCCCAAGCTTCCACAACATCCAAGCAAAACAACATTCAAACAGCATAAGCTATCACAGCCAAGCAAAACAGAGCAAAGGCAGAAAACTCTGCTCAACACATCAACCAAAATCACAGCTTTTCTCACTTAAAGACCACAGTAACAATTCCTTTGATCCAAACCGTTAACCGTTGGATCGACTCCAAAATTTTACTGGAAGTCTATAGTGCATAAGCCTACATTTTGACCGTTGGGATCTACTAGGAAACATCCAGAACTCATTCTGTACTACTCTTTCCACAACCAACCACACACAAGCATTTTCTGCACCAAGCTAAAATCCTGCTGCACCTATTTTGACAGCAAAATTCTGCATAAGTGCAGATTTCGAAAATCACACTTCCCCTCATCCAATCTTGCTCAAATCAAATCCTACAAGTCCCAAATCATGTACCAAACATGTCTAAACCAAAGCCAAGCTTCAAACCACAGCAACACAAAATCTAGGTGTCCAAAACCCCTCAATTCAATGACTTTTCTAGGTTTGAAAGGTGAAATTTAGAATGAGGTAAATTTGAAGCAAACTCTCACCTCACACAAGTCCATAACATCAATCTAAACTTGCCCAAACTGGATTTACACCTAAAATTCCACCAAATCAAAATTTGACTCTTCAACACCCAATTTTGCCCTATAAATGGCTCTTGGTTCACTTTGGTCATTTGTTTTTCTCTCTAGCTCAGCCTAACCTTTCTCACATGTCCTAAATGACATTTCAAGCTAGTATTAACTCACTTTAACCTCCATTTACCACAGAATTCAGACTTAGCCTTCCAACTCTCAAAGTCTCACTCTTTTTCCACTCATAACATCACATTCTCACTTTCTAACCCTAGGTTAGTTCTACCCTTCATCTCTAACAGTTTTCCATCAGCAATTTCAGCATATAAACATCACAAACATCATCACAAAAACCCTAAAACAGAATGGGTATGTCTAACTCATCCAAACATGGCAATTTCAACAAGTTTTCAGCAAATGCCTTCACAAATAATCATCACACAGCAGAAAACTAACAAAACCACCCATCATATCTCCCAAAACCCTATACCCACGAAATTTAAGAGAGAAAGAAGTCCACCCAAACCTGAAATTTCGAAGTCCCACTCGTAGCCACGCACTTCACGACTCCAAAAATGCTCTCCTTTCACGATTTGGAGCATAAATGAGCACCAAAGGTTGGAGCTTTGTTGGGGTTTCAATGGAGAATGAGGGAGGAGAAAATGGCAACGTGAGGGAGAGAGAGAGCTGTCTGAAAAAGTGTGGGGGCTGAGTGAAGAGAGAGAAAATCTTTGTGGTTTTTAAATAAAAAGGGTTTTCCCTTTTTCCATTATTTTATTCAAGCTCTGCCACATGTCCCTATTTGATTGGAGCAAAAAAAAAGGGCCCACTTTCTCTTTTTGACTGTGACCCATACTCAGTCACAAAAGTGAGAAAAATCTGACCTTTGAAACGCTAAAATCCTGCCTCGGTTTGCATGCTGTTTCTCTGATTCCAGTTTCTCGCGTTTCTCTGCGTCCGCCGGGGCCAGTTTTCGAAAGCAAGCAATATATATATATCAAAACGCTCAGAATAAAACCCCGAGCGTGGTTCAGAGGTTGGTTTCGTTAAATTTTAAGTCGCACGCAAAACAATGATTTTTAACTAATTAATTAAGAATTAACCCATAACCTCCCAGTTATGGATTTCTCTTCCTTAATTAGTCTAACCCGCGTATCTTGCCCCTACTATTCCTACCCTTACCAAGAACATATATGCATATACACTGAATAATACATATATATATATATATATATATATATATATATATATATATATATATATATATATATATAATCATTCAAAATACATCGTTTCCAAAAATTCCGGGTAGAAATTTCCAGGATGTTACAATACTCCCACCCTTTTAGGAATTTCGTCCCCGAAATTAACTACTCGATGAACAAGCTTGGGTACAATTCTCTCATTCTATCCTCCAACTCCCATGTAGAATCACCCTCATCGGTTCCCCACTGCACCTTCACCAATGAGATCTCCTTTCCTCTCAACGACTTCATTCTTCGGTCAGTGATCTTCTGAGGTTGTGCTTTGTATGTGAGGTTATCCTTCACCTGTACCTCGTCCATTGCAAGTATATGTGATGGATCTGGGTTGTACCGTCTCAGTTGAGAGACATGAAACACAGGGTGCAAATTCGATAAACTCGGAGGTAAGGCGATATGATAAGCTACAGGCCCAATCTTCTTCAAAATCTAATACGGACCTAGATACTTGGGTGTCAACTTCCTGGCCTTAAGAGCTCTTCCGACCCCGGTTATGGGAGAAACCTTCAAAAACACATGTTCCCCTTCCTGAAAATCTAGTGGCTTCCTCCTTCTATCATAATAGCTCTTCTGCCTATCCTGAGATGCTTTTATCTTCTCTCGAATCAACTTCACTTGTTCGTTAATCTGTTGTAGCATTTCAGGTCCAAGAAATACTGCTTCTCCATCATCATACCAACAAATAGGAGTTTTGCACTTCCTTCCATATAGAGCTTCAAAAGGAGCCATACCAATACTGGCTTGGTAGCTATTGTTGTAAGTAAACTCAATCAATGGCAAACAATCCATCCAGCTACCCTGTTGCTCTATAATACACGCCCGAAGTAGATCCTCTAGAGTCTGAATGGTTCGTTCAGTCTGACCATCTGTTTGAGGATGATAAGCTGAACTAAGCTTCAGCTTTGTCCCCAAGGCTTCATGTAGACTCGTCCAAAATCGCGAAGTGAACCTCGGATCCCTGTCAGATACAATACTAGAAGGAATTCCATGCAACCTTACTACTTCCTTGATGTACAACTCCACTAGCTTCTCCATTCTATACTTCATATTCACTGGGATAAAATGAGCAGATTTGGTGAGTTGATCTACTATGACCCACACAGCATCATGTCCACGACTAGTCTTGGGTAAACTAGATACAAAATCCATAGATATGCTCCCCCATTTCCATTCCGGAATTTCCAATGGCTTCAATTCTCCTGATGGTCGCTGGTGCTCAGCCTTAGCCTTTTGACATGTCAAGCATCTTGCTACATATTCAGCTACATCTTTCTTCATGCCATGCCACCAAAAACTTCTCTTCAAATCTTGGTACATCTTAGTCATTCCTGGATGGAAACTAAGACGACTTTTATGAGCTTTTTCCAAGATCTTAACTCTCAAATCATCTAAAGATGGCACACATATCCTCCCCTTGAATCTAATTAACCCGGTTGTGTCCTTCTCAAACTCCACATCCTTATCCCCCATTACATCTAACACCTTGCCTTGTAGAAACGGGTCGCTCTCTTGAGCCTCACGTATGTGATCTACGAATTCATTGGTAATCTGCAACGCTCCCACAAATAAGCTCTTGGGTCGCACCTCGATTGCTAGATTCAGATCTCGGAACTCCTCTATCAATCTCTGCTCCAAACTCATCATAGTCGCAACATGTAAGGATTTCCGGCTTAGCGCATCGGCTACTACATTAGCCTTTCCTGGATGGTAGGAAAGTCCAAAATCATAATCCTTGAGGAACTCCATCCATCTTCGTTGCCTCATATTGAGTTCCTTCTGATCGAACAAGTATTTGAGACTCTTGTGATCACTGAAAACTTCAAAACGAGTACCGTACAAATAATGCCTCCAAATCTTTAAAGCAAAGACCACCGCTGCTAGTTCCAAGTCATGAGTCGGATAGTTAACTTCATGAGGACGTAATTGACGTGAAGCATAAGCCACTACTTTTCCCTCTTGCATCAACACACATCCCAAGCCTTGCCCGCTTGCATCGCAATACACTTCAAATGATCTCTTAGGGTCAGGCAAAATTAACACTGGAGCTGTCGTCAACCGCCTCTTCAACTCTTGGAAACTTTGATCACACTTCTCATTCCAAACAAACCTCTCATTCTTACGAGTCAACTTAGTTAGAGGCAATGCCAATTTAGAAAATCCTTCAATGAATTTTCTATAATAACCAGCTAACCCCAAGAAACTTCGAACCTCCGTTGGAGTTGTCGGTTGTTGCCACTCCATAACCGACTCCACCTTATTCGGATCTACCGCAACCCTGTCCTTAGAAATCACGTGCCCCAAGAACTGCACTTTCTCCAACCAAAATTCACATTTCGACAATTTGGCGAACAACTTCCTATCCCTCAGGATATGCAACACAATCCTCAAGTGCTTCTCATGCTCCTCCTTATTCCTCGAATACACTAGGATATCATCAATGAACACAACCACGAACTGATCCAAGTAATCATGGAATATACGGTTCATATAGTCCATGAAAATAGCCGGAGCATTAGTCACTCCAAATGGCATGACTAAATACTCGTAGTGCTCATACCGAGTCCGAAACGCAGTCTTTGGGATATCTTCCTTCTTAACTCGGATTTGATGATACCCAGATCGCAGATCGATCTTCGAAAATACCGTCGCTCCCCTCAATTGGTCAATCAAATCATCTATCCTTGGTAGAGGATATTTGTTCTTGATAGTGACCTTGTTTAACTGCCGGTAGTCTACACACATTCTCATACTTCCATCCTTCTTTTTAACCAACAAGACCGGCGCTCCCCACGGTGATGCGCTTGGACGAACAAATTGTTTGCTCAAAAGATCCTGTACTTGTGCCTTCACCTCTGCTAGTTCTACCGGAGACATTCTATAAGGCGCAATCGACACTGGATTCGCCCCAGGCACCAAGTCAATAATGAATTCCACTTCTCTCTCAGGTGGCAATTCACAAACATCATCCGGAAAAACTTCTGGAAATTCTGACACCACCGGTATACAACTAACTTCAGCGTCCTCTTCCACATACATAGAGAACAACACCATGTAAGTTCGAACATCCCCCGTTCCTTCGTTGGCCGCATCCCCTTTCAATGGTTCACTTGGAACTACATCTCCACCAAACACTAGCATCTTCTCCTTACAGTCTAGAAAGATATGGTTAGTAGATAACCAATCCATCCCCAAGATCACATCTAGATGAGCTAAAGGTAGGCAAATCAAGTCCGCCATAAAAGATCGACCCTCAACAATTATGGGACACTTCAAACACACCCGAGAGGTGGTTACAGGCTCGCTCGTCGGAGTAGACACCACCATGTCATATGGCAACTCCGTCGCACATAACCCCAACCTCTCTACACATGCATGAGATATGAAAGAATGCGTGGCACCTGAATCATAAAGTACATCTAGTAGTTTATCAGCAATCAAACACTTACCCCGTATCAAATCGTCGGAGGCAGCCGCTTCTGAACCACTCATAGCAAATACCCGAGAGGGTACTTTTGGTCTTCCACCACTAGTGTTGTTGTTGCTAACATTACCGCTCCTTGTGGAATTAGTGGGTCCACGATTGACGGTGTTAGAATTGGCCGTCACTGTTGGCCTCCCGGTCACCCTACACTCTCGAGCATAATGGCCCACCTTGCCACAAACATAGCAACGGCTCTCCTGTGTCTGCTGGAGCTGTGGGCAATTCCTCTTAAGATGCGGTCCTCCACACTGAAAGCATTGTACCCCAGTCCCCCTTGACTGGCTCATGTTGGAGGTAGCCATAGGTTGCTTCCCCTTGTTGCTAGCATACGGCTTCATCCTCTTGTTACCATTTCCCCTGAAAGGATGGTTTCTCTGAGGTCCTCCAACACCTCTAGCTTGCCTCTCCTTCATCTTGTCCTCAAAAATCCTGCACTTTGTCACCAACTGATTAAAATCCGTAATCTGCATATAACTAACCGCCTGTTGGATCTCCAACCGAAGCCCATTCTCAAACTGAGCACATAAATCTTCCTCATTCCGAGCATCTTGGTATTGAGGCCAATACTGCAGAAGCTCATTAAACTTAGCCGTGTACTCCCCAACAGACATGTTTCCTTGCTTCAAATCCAGAAATTCCCTCGCCTTCCGCTTCCTGAGATCTCGCGGGAAGTAATTCTCCAAGAACTTGTCCTTGAAAGCATTCCAAGGAATCACGCCTCCAGGTGCAACAAACGAAGGCTTCACGAACTTCCACCAATTCTCAGCCTCCCCTTGGAGCATAAATGTCGCATAAAGAACCTTATGCTCCTCAAGGCAACCCATCGCCTCGAAAATCTTTTCCGTCTCAGCTAACCACAACCTAGCACCTTCCGGATCATAGTCTCCACTGAACTTTGGCGGGTGGTTCTTACGGAAAGCCATGAGTCCCCGATACTCCGCCGGCTCCACATCACGTTCCTGCACTAGAGTTTCCAGCACAGCGGTGATGCGGTCAAGGACATCACGGTTCTGATCCCTACCACGTCCCGCCATACCTATCCTGTAGGGAAACTATTAGCACCCAAGAAATCCTAAAGAGAGAGTGTACCACACAGGCTATGACAGTTATAACTACATCCTTCTCTTTATACATACTCATACACACAACAACCCTATGAATCAGTCACACATCCATGCTCAAGACAATAAGGCACAAATACACACAATGTGTGACTTAACGTCACTCCCCGAAACCTACTCTCAAGTTTCAGAGATACACAACATTCACACAGCAAGACCATAACAGGTTCACTAGAATCCAACTTTTGCTCTGATACCACCAATTGTGGCGTCCCTAAATTAATGACTGGTTTAACAGTAATAATTTAAATAACAAAAACCATGGTAATTTTTTTTTTCTTTTTCTTTTTCATTTCTTTCTCTTTTCACCATAACTAGGTTTAGAAGGAAAATCCTCACTATAAAGTCCTGAATGGCCAGTTCACAACTCTATTCGGAGTCATTTCTTTCTTACCGCTCATAATTCTCTAAATTATTTTGCTGTTTCAAAAGGAAGAATATACCAGCCATTACTTTAGGTCGTCACGTGAAAATAAAAGGATAAAATACAGTCGATAAACTCTTTTACAAATAAAGTTGCTAATGCTTTCTTTTCGAATAACAAGATCGATCATAAATGCATTCATCATTTAAAGCTGTCCAAAATATAGGAGTTTTACAAAACATATAGTGTCATCCAGAGCAAAGGTATCCACAGTGGTGGCTTCAGCCACAAGTATACAATAATCAAATGCCTATACATCAGGTCTACCCATACAAAAACAAAAGAGTAAACCTAACAGTTAGTCCTAGATACACCCACCCTCAAAAAGTATACAAAACTAATCCAAAAAGTTGTCCACTAGGATGAAGAGCCTCCGCTGATCGCCATCTCCCTCGGGCCACTATCCTCCGTAGAGTCTGCCTCAGATGCCGACATGACTTCCTCGGGAGAATCCACCTCAAGAAGTGGATCCTCATCACCCTCTAGAAAGTCAAGGGCATCCACAGCAGGCTCAGGAGGTAGCTCCTCCAGGTCCTCCTCAGGGTCTTCCTCGGATGACGTTACCTCGATCACTTGAACGGGCTCCACTAGACGATATGGTGTAGGCGTGGGTAGTATCCACTCCACTGTGCGCTGAAGCGTCCGTGCAGGTTCATCTGGATGCACCAAAGAAGTAGCCGTGAATCGAATGGTGCCCCGAAATCGACACCTCGTGTTGCCTTCGAGGGTCTCCCAAGCTCCCTCTAGGCACTCCATCTCTACTCGATCACGGATTAGCTGCGCCGCCATCACGATCTACAAGAAAGAAGAGAAAGGGGTAGACTCTTTCACAAGAATCTAACTGCACTGCACACCATATGTCTCATAACCACTACATGCAAGTAAAAGGGGTATTTTAAGGCTTTCCATCTCTGGTAATCGATTACACAGCCTTGGTAATCGATTACCAGAGGCTAAACTTGAATTACACAGCCTCAGGACATGAAATATGCAATAATACATTGTGTAATCGATTACACATGCCTGGTAATCGATTACCAGTGACCCATTCCTCTGTGTAATCGATTACACAGGCTGGTAATCGATTACCAGAGGCTCCCTAAGTTTCCTGACTTCGTTTTCAAGCCTGGTAATCGATTACACCCCTTGGTAATCGATTACCAGAGACCATCTTAGCCTCCTGTCTTCAATTTTAAGCCTTGTAATCGATTACCCACCCTTAGTAATCGATTACCAGAGGCCACAATCCACATATTACACAAAATTCACAGCTGGCCAGCCACCACAAGCCTCCTTGCTTTGTGGTCTTGTTTTCCTTTTATCTGTTGACTGCCAGGAGCTCGCCTGCTTAGGTACATCACAGGTTCTCATTGACCGACTATGCCCGGGTTGGGTCGGGATTGGTCAAGCTTGGTTTTGGGCAATAGCACCCCACCTGACGTCCCCAAGGTCTCCTGACCCCCGCGACATATCTCCAGGTACCACTCTGTGGTCAACAATAAAAGCAGGAAGTTTCACCCTTCAACACTTCCTCATCTCAAGCTTGTAGGATTATGGGGTACCCATCACATGTGGTACTAGGTGGCGATCGGGCGATGGTGCACAACAAGTTTTCCACATCCACAATGCGCGCATAAACCCACCATCCCCTGTTGCCCACCTCCAACTGAGCTCACGTACTCCCACGTAGCTCATATCCTCGTTTCTCTCAACACCGGGTCCCCATCAATCCTCCCAAGCTTCCACAACATCCAAGCAAAACAACATTCAAACAGCATAAGCTATCACAGCCAAGCAAAACAAAGCAAAGGCAGAAAACTCTGCTCAACACATCAACCAAAATCACAGCTTTTCTCACTTAAAGACCACAGTAACAATTCCTTTGATCCAAATCGTTAACCGTTGGATCGACTCCAAAATTTTACTGGAAGTCTATAGTGCATAAGCCTACATTTTGACCGTTGGGATCTACTAGGAAACATCCAGAACTCATTCTGTACTACTCTTTCCACAACCAACCACACACAAGCATTTTCTGCACCAAGCTAAAATCCTGCTGCACCTATTTTGACAGCAAAATTCTGCATAAGTGCAGATTTCGAAAATCACACTTCCCCTCATCCAATCTTGCTCAAATCAAATCCTACAAGTCCCAAATCATGTACCAAACATGTCTAAACCAAAGCCAAGCTTCAAACCACAGCAACACAAAATCTAGGTGTCCAAAACCCCTCAATTCAATGACTTTTCTAGGTTTGAAAGGTGAAATTTAGAATGAGGTAAATTTGAAGCAAACTCTCACCTCACACAAGTCCATAACATCAATCTAAACTTGCCCAAACTGGATTTACACCTAAAATTCCACCAAATCAAAATTTGACTCTTCAACACCCAATTTTGCCCTATAAATGGCTCTTGGTTCACTTTGGTCATTTGTTTTTCTCTCTAGCTCAGCCTAACCTTTCTCACATGTCCTAAATGACATTTCAAGCTAGTATTAACTCACTTTAACCTCCATTTACCACAGAATTCAGACTTAGCCTTCCAACTCTCAAAGTCTCACTCTTTTTCCACTCATAACATCACATTCTCACTTTCTAACCCTAGGTTAGTTCTACCCTTCATCTCTAACGGTTTTCCATCAGCAATTTCAGCATATAAACATCACAAACATCATCACAAAAACCCTAAAACAGAATGGGTATGTCTAACTCATCCAAACATGGCAATTTCAACAAGTTTTCAGCAAATGCCTTCACAAATAATCATCACACAGCAGAAAACTAACAAAACCACCCATCATATCTCCCAAAACCCTATACCCACGAAATTTAAGAGAGAAAGAAGTCCACCCAAACCTGAAATTTCGAAGTCCCACTCGTAGCCACGCACTTCACGACTCCAAAAATGCTCTCCTTTCACGATTTGGAGCATAAATGAGCACCAAAGGTTGGAGCTTTGTTGGGGTTTCAATGGAGAATGAGGGAGGAGAAAATGGCAACGTGAGGGAGAGAGAGAGCTGTCTGAAAAAGTGTGGGGGCTGAGTGAAGAGAGAGAAAATCTTTGTGGTTTTTAAATAAAAAGGGTTTTCCCTTTTTCCATTATTTTATTCAAGCTCTGCCACATGTCCCTATTTGATTGGAGCAAAAAAAAGGGCCCACTTTCTCTTTTTGACTGTGACCCATACTCAGTCACAAAAGTGAGAAAAATCTGACCTTTGAAACGCTAAAATCCTGCCTCGGTTTGCGTGCTGTTTCTCTGATTCCAGTTTCTCGCGTTTCTCTGCGTCCGCCGGGGCCAGTTTTCGAAAGCAAGCAATATATATATCAAAACGCTCAGAATAAAACCCCGAGCGTGGTTCAGAGGTTGGTTTCGTTAAATTTTAAGTCGCACGCAAAACAATGATTTTTAACTAATTAATTAAGAATTAACCCATAACCTCCCAGTTATGGATTTCTCTTCCTTAATTAGTCTAACCCGCGTATCTTGCCCCTACTATTCCTACCCTTACCAAGAACATATATGCATATACACTGAATAATACATATATATATATATATATATATATAATCATTCAAAATACATCGTTTCCAAAAATTCCGGGTAGAAATTTCCAGGATGTTACATCAAACACTTGCATATTCAAATAAGGAATTGTGATTGATCTTCATTGTACAATCTATCTCTTTCAAGAGAGATTTCTTCTTCTTTTCTTTTTACTTCTAAAAAAGGATTAAGAGACCGAGAGTCTTTTGTTGTGAAAGAATTCTAAACACAAAGGAAGGGTTGTCCTTGTGTGTTTAGAACTTGTAAAAGGAATTTACAAGATAGTGAAACTCTCAAGCGGGTTGCTTGAGGACTGGACGTAGGCACAAGAAGTGACCGAACCAGTATAAATCAAGTTTGCATTTCTCTCTTCCCTTAAACTTCTTTTATTTATTGCTATTTATCTTTTGCCTTTAAAGAAGTTTATTCTGAATTGTCTTTTGAGTAATTCATGTTAAGGGTGCATTGTTAATCTAAAAAGAGATAGCGAAATTTTAAATTGGGGAATAGTTCTTGTTATCTTAATTCAACCCCCCCTTCTTAAGATAACTGAGGCCATTTGTCTAACAGAAAAGACCTTAGCCGGTGTTGGCCAAACAAACCCTAGCTGATGTTGGTAAAAAAATTTAACCAACATCGGCTGAAAAATAGACTCAACCAACGTTAGCCAAAAAATAGTCCTGACTGATGCCAACTAACAAATATTCCCGACATACTTTGACAAAAAAACCCTATTTGATGTCGACCGAAAAATAGTCTTGGTTGATGTCGGTTTAAAAACATCACTGGTTGTGATCATGCAAAACAACCCTAGTTAAAATTATCAATATTTTGTATTTATAAATTATTAAAAATTGAAAATATTTTTTAATTAATATTTCAAAATTAGATTGTGTTTATTTTCTATAAAGTTCAATATTAACATTTCATCTATTTAAAATATAAAATTAAAATTTTACATATAGAGAAAATTGAATTGTCCTATCTAAACAATGAATTTAAAATAAAAGAAATTTGAATTAATTTATTTAAACTTTTGAAAAATAAAAAAAATTAAAATAAAAATAATTCAAATTTTGAACATTTCAAATTCCTTTAAATTTTGAAATTTCTAATCCAAATGGTAATGTTTTTACTGCAATTCTGTCCTTCATAAGGATAAAGTGTAATGTTTTTTTAGGCCAGTTTTAGTAAAATAAAAAATTGTGAAACTTGTGTTTCAACTTTCGCATTAGTGAATTATACACCGCTACTAAAATTTGAGAAAACACAAAACATGGCAGAGTTGTTTGGTGATAGTAGAGATATAGGAAATTTTCTAGAGCTTTTGGTAGAAAGAAGTTGATAATTTTGCATAAAATTTATTATTATTGGGTTTTTTGGTGGTTGCGAAAACATTGGAAAGCATAAAATTCATTGTTGGGTTATTTGGTGGTTGTGGAAGAAAAATGGGGGAAAATGGAGGATTTTAACTAAAAGGAGAAGAAGGATAAATTTACATGAAATTGTAATTGCAAGAAAGGTACAAATTAAATACGAGTATCCATTTAGCATGAAAGAAACAAAAATTGAAATTGAGATTGAGAAATTAAGAATGAGAATGAGAATTGTTGTACAAAGTTTGATCACGGACGACAATTTATAGATTCCCACTTTCCCAAATTTTGCAATTTTTAATCTAAAAAAGTTGTAAGAAAAAATATGAATACGACAATAAAGTCTTCAAATTAACCAAAAGAATCAATTTTATTCTTTATATAAAATATGAATTAATTTCTTATTAATTAGAACAATTGTTAACAACTTTAAAAATTATCAACCATTACTTTTTTCACCAACTTGAACTACTTACACACAATAAATATTACACTCAACAACTTGAATTACTTTAGAAACCTTTGAACAAACATAATCTCAAGGTAAAAAAGTAATATATGCATGAAAAGTGTCAATCTTGGATCATATAAAAATGATTTTTTTATATTTAAATCCAACCTTATTAATTAATTATTTTATTTGAACGATATATATAATGTTATGTTGTAAAATGCAATTTATTTTAACAGAAATTAAGTAATTATCATCGCCGTGAGTAAACTTGGGATTGGACCGATTTAGCTCTGTTCTTTGCATCACGTCACCATCATCGTGTTCATGTGCTAATCAATTGAAGTGAACAACTCCACTCCTTGAGCTTGCAATTGGTTAAAGCAGCAGAAGATTACTTGAACCAGAAGCAAAGAGCCAAAACATTGTAAATAAATCTCATCATTCCCACCGAATAAAAAAAATGACGCAGATTCAACAAAACAGAATTTGTCTGATTCAAGGGCCCAAAAGAGAGAGAGAAAATGGAAACAAGTTTGGCTTGGCTGGTTGGTACCTTCTTCGCTCATTCAGCTGCTACATTACACTACACTTAACACTTCCTTTATCAACGGTCATTCTATAGGGACGTTTCGGTAAATTCCACTCCCTCCTTCGTTCCACCGTCGCTATCAACTGTTTCACACTGAACTCCCTTCTTCGTTTTCACACCATTTTACTTCTACTGTGCCTCCAAAAATCTCATCTTTCTTCTTTATACCGAATTGGGTAGAGTTCATCAGTGACAATGGAAACTGGGTCGAAATCAGAATCACTGAACAGAAACGTGGCGATGAGTGTGAGGGGTGGCACTGGGAAGAAGAAACAGCAGGGTGGTATAGCTGGCAAAGTGGACTCTTTTGTGCCGAGAAGTGAGCACAACCCGCGAGAGTTACGGTCGTGGGCGAAAAGAACGGGTTTTGTTTCTGATTACTCGGGGGAAGCAGGGACAAGTGGGAGTGCAAAGTTTGAAGCTTTAGAGAGGAGAAGAGAAGGGTCATCTCCGAAGATAGAGATAGATCCGGTGGTGGGGAGAACGAGGCAAAACGAGATCGTACCAGAGTCTCATGGAGGTGCAACGAGGGGTGAGAATGGTGCTGTTTTCGATGGGAGGGGGAGGAAAGAGAAGGAGAATGAGGGTGGTGAGAGGAAAGTTGGTTTCAATGGGAATGGGAATGGGCATGGAGTGTCTGCAGTTGCTCCTGTGAATGAGGAAAAGGAGGGGGAGGAGGGAAATGGGGATGTTAAGGTCAATGTGTTTCCAGAAGGGGAGGAGGTTGGTGATGGAGGGTGGCAGGGACCGTTGGGATTGAAGTGCGGGCTCAAAGAAAATCCGGGGATTGGTTAGTTTGTGTTCTTCTTTTTCACACTTGATTTGTTTGGTTTTTTTTTGTCAGTCTATGTTTTAGAATGCTAGTTTTGGATGGTTTGAAAATTTTATGGTTGGACTTGAATGCGTGTGGAAAAATTCATGTCTCTAGGGAGTGTGTTTTTTTTATCTTTATAATTTTTGAGCTGGATAATGCTGTATGTTCAGCAATGTGAATGCCTGAATGGTATGTTGCTTACTACTTCCTATGTTTGGATGTTCTGAAGCTTGTTAGTAGGTTCATTTATATCTTCGTGAATTGGTCTGTGGGTGATGAGTACTATCTTGTTTAAAAATAGGGAGGATGGTATGAGTGTTATTTGCATTGGATTTTGGCTTGAATGCTATCAACTTCTTTAATCTCTAGTTGCTACTGTTCTTTTCCATGACTGATTGAAGATCCCTTCCATAGATGAGAGAATATGAATGTGAAAAAAATTAGGGGAGAGAGAGAGCGAGAAAGAATGTCTACAATTTATAGGAATTTATAGAATTATTTACGCAGGCATGGAAAGCTAAATTCCATGCCCCTCCCCCTTATAAACATGATCTTTATCTTAGAATATCAGTCTTCAGATCTGTTGGATACAACTAGGCCAAAAGTTATGGCTGTAACTAACAAGATGGGGTGCTTACATAATCATGTTGCTGTAACTTGCCAAATTATTATTACCTCGTTTTTACTTACATACTGGCATTTCTAATTGCAGTATCTCTTATCTATTATGGCCTGCAGCACTATCTATCATTGGCTGGTTCTCTTGTATTGATCCCATTAGTCATGATACCTGTCATGGGTGGAACAGATGTAAGCATATGCTGTTATTTACTGTTTGCTACCTGTTACTCTAAGAAAATCGATAGTTTTTCATATTCTTGTCTATTCACTTTTACATTAATTGCTGATGACAGAAGGATACTGCTACCGTAATTTCTACAATGCTGTTTCTTTCTGGCATCACGACTATTCTGCACTCCTACCTTGGTACTCGACTGCCTTTAGTTCAAGGGAGCTCATTTGTGTATTTAGCACCTGCATTAGTTATCATAAATGCCCAAGAATATCGGAATCTTACCGAACATGTAAGCTCATTACTTAATTGACAGACACAAAATGTTAATTCATTAACACATCACTTTAGGCTCTTTCAGTTTAGTCATACAAAATTATATCAAGTAATCTAAATCTGTAAACTATCTGCATTTTGAAATACAATTACTTCAGAAAATATAGTTAGGAGTTAATTTTCACATGGCTTGCAATGTTTTAAATTATACATATTTGAATCACCACAGCATAATTTTCCTTTATCCTTTCTGCTATTGTGTATCTGTTAACTCTTAATAGATTTCTGCATTGCCAGTTTTTGTCAACACTAACAGAACATGGACCTGTTATTCATAAATTACATTAAACTTTGGGTTTTATTCTGTTAGTTTGGATATATTCTCATTAAAGCCTGTATATTTTATTTGCAGAAATTTAGACACATAATGAGGGAACTCCAAGGAGCTATAATTGTAGGTTCAGTATTCCAATGTATCCTGGGATTTAGTGGTTTAATGTCTATTCTACTGAGGTAAGAATTTACTTGCCATATCATATGTCCGTAAATATCTTTTGTATTGTGTTCAATTTAGAAATTTTTTGTAGTTTGCTGCTCTGTTGCCTTGCTAAACATTTACGATGGCTGAGCATTAACACACGAAATAAACATCTGCATAGAGCAATGAAGTCATAGAAGCTACTGAACTTTTATCTAATGAGGGTTGTAAACACTTGAGTCTAATCTGTTAATTCTTTACACTTTTAGGTTAATCAATCCAATTGTGGTTGCCCCAACTGTTGCTGCTGTAGGTTTAGCATTCTTCAGCTATGGATTTCCACAAGCAGGCACTTGCCCAGAAATTACTATTCCACAGATAGCGCTGGTTCTAATATTCACTCTGGTGTGTCATGTTTTACATTTCAAGCAGCACCAAATTAATACAGGATATTTGATATCAGAAAAGGCTTTCTAATGATTATAATTTGTAAAGTCTTCTTGTATGTTTGAGGCTTTCTGTTGAATTTTGTAAACAGTTTTTTATTTTTTTTTATTTTATATATTAAATGATTTCAGCAGTGTTCAAAAACTCATTATTACTTCTTTTTGTCTTGTTTGAAGTATCTTCGAGGAATATCTATCTTTGGGCGCCACTTATTTCGAATTTATGCTGTAAGTGTCGTAAATTAAGACGTTACTTGTTCATTTTTCATATTGATGAGCTATGCTATGCTTTCATTATAGTTTTTCGTGTGAGTAACTGTGGAGAGTGTTGACTAAGTCTTTCCTTTAGCATGCGTGTATTTAATAATAAATTCTTATAACATTTTTAATATTTTCAGGTTCCCTTGAGTTTGACTATAATTTGGATCTATGCGTCCTTTTTAACAGCTGGTGGAGCATATAATTACAAAGGATGCAATCCAGATATACCAAGTTCAAACATTTTGTTGGATGCATGTAGAAAACATGCATATACCATGAAGCATTGCAGGACTGATGTTTCCAATGCATTGTCTACTGCTGCATGGGTCAGAATGCCATACCCTTTACAGTGGGGTATCCCTATTTTCCATTTTAGGACTTCCATAATCATGGTCATAGTGTCACTGGTTGCCTCTGTGGATTCAGTAAGTATCATATTTAAATGCTCTCAATTCCAAATTATCTTCTGTTTTAGACTGAAATTCAAATTGGAGGTAGCAAAATCTTCACAAATGTGTTAAAGATATATTTCTTAAATTGAAGAAAGTGGTTCACATGCACACCCACACACAGAACTATCCTAATTTATATGGGTTTAGGCAAAACTGAAGGTCCCTGGCTTCTGAATATGATTGATTTTCTTAGACTTGAAAGGCATGATTATTGTCAAGGTTCATTAAGATGAATTGTCATGTTGAAAAACCTAAATATTAAATAGGAGATGAAACCTTATGTAATTGTGACTATCAGGTTGGAACTTATCGTGCTACATCTCTGCAAGTTAATTCGAGGCCTCCAACTCCCGGAGTTGTGAGCCGAGGAATTGCTCTTGAGGGTTTCTGTAGTATATTGGCTGGTCTTTGGGGTTCTGGTACTGGGGCAACAACCTTGACAGAAAACATGCACACAATTGACGTAACAAAGGTGGCAAGTCGGAAGGTAGTGGTAGTTGGAGCAGCTTTCTTGATCATGTTCTCATTTATAGGTAAAATAACAACACTTGGAGAAAAAATCCATAATTGAATTCTATAGTCTTGTCCAACTTAATATGTTTTCATTCCTCTCCATCATTCTGGCTGAGATGGATCTAAGGATGTGCAGTGGTTTCATTTTGGTTCATTAGAGTCTCAAAATATGACTGTTAATATAAGATAGATTGTATGTACACAGGCTACTTTGTTGTTTTGTCCGATCTCTGATGCTTTATTTTGTAGGAAAAGTGGGTGCCCTTCTTGCTTCCATTCCACTGGCCTTGGCTGCTTCTGTACTATGTTTCATGTGGGCTCTTACTGCAGCATTGGGCCTCTCTAATTTACAGTATAGTCAATCTGCCAGCTTCAGGAACATAACAATAGTTGGAGTTTCACTGTTCCTTGGCATGTCTATCCCTGCTTATTTTCAACAATACCAAGCTGAATCAAGTCTGGTACTGCCCAGTTATCTGGTTCCTTATGCAGCAGCAGCATCAAGTGGGCCATTCCGTTCAGGCATAAAGCAAGTAAGTACCTTTTGCCTTAAAATGTAAAAAAAAGGAACAAACAAAAGAAAGACTGGCTGTATAACTTATAGATGAATATGCCCATACTAACGGATTTAATTCACAAGCCTCTAACATCCTAACGGATTTATCCTGATTGAAACTGGTATCATGTAAATTTGTCCTTAATGACAAATCTTTACTTTTGCTTGATTTTCTTGTAAATTCAGCTATTATAACTTATTTCCTCTTCTGATGAATATGAATTATATTTTCTATGTTCAAGCTTGATTTTGCAATCAATGCTCTTATGTCCTTGAACATGGTGGTTACACTGTTGGTGGCATTCCTACTGGACAACACTGTCCCTGGCAGTCAAGAAGAACGAGGGGTGTACCAATGGTCGCGAGCAGAAGACATTGCCACTGATCCCTCACAACAATCCGAATATTCGCTGCCAAAGAAAGTAGCCCGGTGTTGTTGTCGTTTCAAATGCTTGGGAGTCTAATGCTTGGTTCACTCTCACATTTTAATCCTGGTAACATTCCTTCAAGAAAAAGGCCACTCCCAGGATATGTCCATTATTCCTTTATTCTCTTCCGTGGGACTGGAAGATGTTGCAGTTCATGAAGACAAAGGTAAATTATACAAGGATGTGTAATATAACTATAGTGACATTAGATTGGTGATAGGCTGATAGCTATAGAATATTTGTTATGCTTCGAAATTTCATAGTTGATAGTTGTTTCACACGTCAATTGTCTGCTGAAAAAAAAAAAAGTGTACTCACTTACTTATTGAGTTAATACTGAAAAGAGTTGTTGTTACGGCGGTCATCTTTAAATTCGAATTGATCCAAATCAATCCAAACAGTTTGGATTGAATAACTTTTGTATTTGGATCAGACTCAAATCGTACAAATCAAACCCATTGAGTTTTGGATTAGGTCAAGGGTTTGAATATCTAGACCCACTACTTACTGACCTGATACATTGACCAGTTAATTTGTATTAAATTATTATTATTATTATTAATATATAAGTAATTGGTTAAAATCTATTGTAACAAAGATGATTGTAGATCTATTTTAATTTTAATTTGTTTTAAACTATTTTAGTTTTAGTCGAAATTTTAATTGCATTACTCATTTGATTATTTGAAAACATTGAAATTTTCAATTAGTTTATGGGTTTTTAGGTTTTATGAGTGTGGTATTTGTTTATTATATTTTAATTTTTAAACCAAATTTAACATAATGTTACTCTATGTGATGATGATGACAAATTGACGATAATATGATTCCTCCTATGATTTTTTAAACTATTTGACTACACGTAATAATTATAAGTAATGTATAATGTATTTCATTTAATAAAAAATTTAGTTTATAAAAAATATTTCATTTAAAAAAATAAATAAAATTAAATGTTTTAACCTTTCGATTCAACCCAATCCAAATCGTTTACAAACGGATTAATTTAGGTTGAGTTTCATTTTTTTTAAAAAAAATTGATCTAAACTAACTCATTTAAATTTTTGATCGAATTGTGAACTTAATCCAAACCAACCTGTTAATTGTTGATTGTTGTAGGAGGAATTATCAAAACAAAGAATGGTAAGTTAGAAAGATTTTAGACTTGAACCTGCCCATGAATCATTAACTCAACTGGTTATTGTTTAAGTAACAAGTGTATTAAAGAGCGTGTTGTTAGTATTTCAATCCGAAGCTAACTCAGGTTGATTTGTTGGTCTGCCAGTCCTCAATTAGGGAACGAAGGGTATGATTAGGGGTGAGGAAAGTGTGCTTCAGCCTCAAATTTGTCACTGGTGATGTGTCACGTCCCGATTGCAGCCAGTGTTCTATTGCTTCTAGCTCATAAGAAAATCCATCTGCTGCCACGTGTGGGTTTTTCATTACCTCCTGCATGCAGAGCCAACAACACAAGAACACAACCTTAAGTTCAAGGATTATTAGCAAACATAAAATGCAACTCCACTTTTGCCTGTCCGTTCAAACATTATGTGCAGGACTCAACATATGATCATTCTTGATATCTCTTGGCTAGTGGCTTTTTCGAATTTTATCAGGATTAGTCATGAAACTTGCAACATATCACAGACATTACAAATAAATAAAGGAAAAATCATACTATTTAGCTAGCTAGGAGAAATACTTAGCTACTTGTAGGAGAAGAAAATGAGAAATTAAAATAAATTAAATTTTTATAAAGTAAAATCAACTAATGCACCTAAATTTTATAGATTTATTTATTTAACTTCTCTAAAAGTAAAGGGTTATTTTAGTAAGAAAGTTTAATATTGCATTATATTTTATCTTCTTGTTTTCTTATCTTATAAATACTCATAAAGAAGCTTATAACATGGTCTAACTCATTAAAAAAAATTAAAAGATCAAGAGGGTAACCTGAAGTATGGGACAAAGGAAAACACTAGGCACATCACTGGATCCCTCTCTATTTATACATCCACCATTAATGTTTGTCTTTCGCCTTTCCCTTCCAACAATTTCATCCCCCTTTCTTCTTATCTCATTGAGTTCCTCTAAAACCCTTGCAATGCTCAATTCCAAGTTGGGCTCGCTTTTGATGGACATGCACCTCATAGCCAGGCCCGCAAGTTCCCTTGCTAGATCCAATGGCCATTGTCCAGCCATCTCATCAAGAACGCCACCCAAAGCCTCTCTATCTATAGCTACCGTCATCACCTCCTCAACGAGCCCAGCCCAATTTCTTCCAGTTAGAAGGTGCATTAACAAAGCCCCTATGGCCCGCAAATCTGACTCAATATTACAATGTTCATCATGGCATTCATGGAGCCCAAAGCCCGTGATCTTTGCAATCAAATGGCGGTCTAGGAGGATTTTCGATGGGGTCAAATGACAATGAATAGCGGGCCTTGGCTCAGCTGCATTGAGAAAGCCCAGGCCCGAACAAACTTCTGTGGCTATTCGTATTCGGTCATGCCATCGTAAGGTTCGGTTTCTTCTCCTAGAAAACAGCATGTCTCGTAAGCTTCCATTGCGCATGTATTCCAAAACTATGCATTTGGGCTCGGAGCAAAAGCCAACCATGGCAACCAGATGAGGTTGCCTAATATCACCAAGAAGCCTCACCTGAAATATGCGGTGTAAATTAGTAAATTCAAGCTGAGACAGAATTTTATAATTATTTCGAGGAAAAAACTATTTGAAAATTCTATATAACAAGAAATTTTGGAAACAAAATTAACATGATCATTGAACATATGTCATCATGGGTCAGACACAATTAGTTCAATATTTGAATTGAATTGGGGGAATTTATAGGACACCCAACAAATACTTTTCACTTTTTTAACCTATCGTTATAATGTGTTTATTAATTCAATTGATTTGAATATTCTATTAATACCACAAATGAGTAGCATATTATTAAACCCCACAGAAGATTACATTTCATAACTATTTTTGATATTGTTTTTCAACTAGAATTAGAGCTTCATTTAGTAATTCCTCTAATAAAAAAAATACATTAAAGATTAACACAATCAAAGAAAAGAAATTGATGTGAAATACTTATATTTGTACCTTGGATTGGAAATGTTGGGGTGACAAAGAAGGCAGCATCTTGATAGCAACAGTGGAATGGTTAAAGCGTCCCCTATACACATTGGTCCAATCCCCGCCGGACTTCAACCTGAGGCGCTCGGAGAAGTTATCCGTCGCCAACCGGAGCTCCTCCTCGGTGTACTCCCTGAACGCAAAGAACGTTGTCTCGGCGAGCCTCGCTGCCATTCCGATGGCGTCCTTCTGCTTGCAGAACTCGATCCTTCTGTTGAGCACATCCCTCTGCCGCCTCAGCTCCTCTATCTCCCTCCCCATCTCCCTCCTCTCCCCCACCGCCTTCTCCAGCTGCGTCTCCGCCCGAATCTTCGCTAACGTCCATATTTGGAGCCTGTTTGAGAGCTCCGATTGGACTTCCGTGAGCGAGCTCAGCCTCCTCTTCCTCTCTTCCACCTCCGTTCTCATCTCCTCTGTTTGCTCCTTCTCTGCGTCTGATTCCTTCTTTAGCTCCTCTCTTGCACTCACCTCTTCACGTATTCGACTTTCTAGTTCTTCGGCCTAACAAGTAGCCATTAACAGATGAGAATTTACGTGTATATGACATGCAAGCAAGAAAAAAAGAGGGATAAATCAATCCCTAGAAGGTATAGTTAGTCAAACGCTCAAATTAATCCCTAGACAAGGAAAATTATGTTTGTGATCTTTGAATGTAAAATAAAAAATTAATACTAAGGATAAAATTTAGTTGTAATTTTAATTTTTTGTTGCTACTATGCTTAACTTTTGTATAATACTTTCATATTTAATTATAATAATTTTTTAACTAATTTATGTGTCTTAACAAAAAATTAGTTAATTTACTTAATCACATTAAATCTTTTAATTATTTGTATCATTATTTTAAAATTATTTTTTTATTTAGTTAATTATTTTTCATTAATGTTTGAAGAAAGAATAATTAAGGATATATAAAAAAAAATACTTAATGCATCTTATAAAAAGGAATAAAGTAATTTTTAAAAAATATTTTATAATTAGAAACAAAGAGAGTAATTCAAGTTTAGATAAAGTCATTATGTATCTTTTTCCTAATTTTTCACAAAATTATATATTCAAGGCTCAGATTCGATATAACTGATTAAATATGAATAATCTCATGTTGATATATATTCAAGGCTCACCATAAATGTAATTTTTATTATTCCTGGCTTAATGTGGCCAATGTTGTATCTTTCATTTATTGATTTGACTATTTATTAAAAACAGAGAGAGGAAAAATTTTGCATTTGTGTCACCAAGTTAAACTGATTTAGAATATTACCCGACTGTTGCATAAACAAATTGCCCATTCAGCTTTAGTATGCCTCTCTATGTTATCCTTGGCTTCTTTCCTCTTCAATTGGATGTTCTTCTGACCTTCATTAAGCTTATTTTTCAGGATCTCAATTTTTTCCTCAGTACTCTGAGTAGGAGGAGACAAAGTTAGGCAATATTTTTGACAAATCAATACACCATGCACATAATGTGAAATAACAAAGGATCAAAGGCACATATAAAGTATGTGACTATATTGTCAAACGTCTACTATTTAACAACTTTTTGTTTTTGGGTCCAAAAGCACACATAGAAAGCTAATCATGGCTTTAGAGCAAGATCAACATTTGAAAATAGCTTCCATATCTTGCAAACTAAACCGACCAAAAGTTTAAAAAAGGGTACCCTCAATTTATATTACAATATATACTTATCAAATACTAACAAGAGTCAAAGTAAGAATTCTTTAAAGAAAGATATTACATATCAAATTTAGACTTTCACAAACAGACGCCTTCTTTTTCAACAGTGTACAATAAAAACAAATTGTATTATGCATATATGTAAAAGTGAAACCAATCATCTAACAACTCCCTAGAAGAAACAAAACGAAAGGGAACAAAGAAGATAAATATTAGCATTAATCAAGGCCACATATTTGAGAAAAATATCCGTCATTGTTATAGTTACCATATTATAATTGTTCTGTTCAGTGACATGTGGCTCAATTGGTCCAATCTGTGAGTCGTCATTTTCTTGCACGCAGCTTCCTTCCTCCGGCTTCGAAGACAACAATTCTTGATAGTAATTTTCAATTTCCTGGAGGTAAAATTCCCACTGGTTTCGGTTTACAGGGGACTCCAAATTGCTTGAGGAAAGTGATGCAATTCTATCTTGTGAATCGTTGGTTTTGTCTTTGAACCACTTGTCTAACCAATCTTTGAAAGTTATCTTATCTCTCATTCTTGCAACCATGACCCCCTGATCATCCTCCATGATTTTCTCATCATTCTTCCCTCTTAAGAAAACTTGTTTCCCTCCACAAATAACGAACAATTCACAGAAAGAAGGCTTTTGCTCATGAACATGGAACAATCCATTAATAGCACCTTTAGATTTCCTGACCCATGATAAAAAAAAATGTATTAAGGAAAATAATAGAAAATTTAGCATGGCTTAAAAAAAATTCTAGAAGAAAAAGAGCAAGGAAATGAATGAAAGAGTACATGGAGGGCTTCATGAATGAAAATCCCATGACCAATTTGGTTATTCCTAGACCAAAGATCAAGTCTATGACGCGCTTTTGCATAGGTTCATCAAATTTCTCAACTTCAAGAATCTCTGCTGGCACCTGTAATATGCACAAACAGAAGACTAGAGTTAGACTAAACCATTATAACTTCATTTCATATGATCTGAGTAAAACAACAACTAAGCCTTATTGTGATGTCAGTTGCACGGATCACACGATAACATTCAGCACGATTAAAAACCAATGCTTCAGGAATTATACTACATCACTATAAGCTCATTTCACTTCATTTGATCTGAGTAATTGAACACTACTATTGAAGTACTAAAATGAACACACACTTACCTTTCCACAGAAAGCAATATACTTGGAAAGCAGCTTGTTGATTTTATCCTGCTCATCTTTCCTGAGAATTTGTAGTTTCTCCTCACTCACAGATCTTGCTGGAAGTTTCCCAACTGCCACAAAATCACAAAACTAAGCTAAACCCAATTGAATTTCAATGCTCAAAAAAATTAAAGCTGATACACAACTCCAACTTACATGGTGTATGGACATAATCCTTGGTACTATTGTGTGTGAGATGGAGAATAACAATGGAAATTGGATGAGAATTCCACTTCTTGAGAGCCCAATTCAAAGTCTTATATCCATCCTGCACATCATTCCCAACAGCAACATAGATTTTCTCGGTTTGGATTGCATCCATTTGATTGTTCCGAGCTATAAAAACTTCAACTCCCTATCAGCAACAAGAAGCAAGATGAATTCTAGTGAAACAACCCATGTCACAGTACACACCTATGATAAGGTAACAAGTTATGAATTGTGTTGATAGAGACTTTAACACTGTAGAAGGAATAAAGAAAAGGTTTGTGTATGAGAATTTTCAAAGCTTTCTTTTGGGACTTTCACAAGTGTTTGGTTTAAAGACTATTGTATTAGTGCTTTAATCGGGACTTCCAAGGGAAGAGTTGAAGGGGAGGGCCAGGTTTGGACTTTTGTGTATGGCGTGTGATGATTGACAAATGGTGCTGGGGTCGTAGTGTATGTATCATCTTCTTTGCCATTTGCTTGCATATCAACCGTAATTTCAACGGGTCCACCCTCTACCTAGAATTCACTTTTGTTCTTTTCTGGATTATGATAATAATAAACTCTTTGAAATTACTAACTTCATAAATACGTGTGATTAACTAATATGTATAACTCACAGTGTAAAAATAGTTTAACATTTTCATCTAATTATAAATCACCTCATTATAAATTATTGTTTAAATTATTTTTAAAAAATTATTTTAAAAATCAATAAACTTATCATATATAAGCCGTACAATTCTCATTTTTTGTTTGCTAATATGGATTGTCATGTACAATATAAGATTTAAATTACTCGTTTATTTTATCTCTATCGCTTTTATTTATTTGTTTTTACTTAAAATAACACTTAAATAAAAAAATCATTTTCATGTCTTATCAAGTGACTTCAAAATTATTGCTTGCATAAATTATTGTGAGGTATACACGTTTTCTAGAATTAAAATAAAAATACCACCATTTTTTATATTAGGTAATCAAGCCTTAATATTTCTTTGAATCAATTATTTGAATTTTCTTTCTTGTTTCTTTTGCTTTCTTTTGTAAAGGGAGAGTAGAGTACAGTACAGATACTCTGAAAATCATAGACTTGTCTCGTTTTCTAAGAAGGCATATAACATGCGTGGACACGGTCTAATACCCATGACATGAAAACCCAACAAGACACATGCCATTGCTTTCTGCAACCTTTTTTTTTTGTCTTTCGGATTGGCTAATCCAAATTGGTTCTTTACATTCGTGATTGGTTACACCTTTTACATTTTGAATTGACCAATGCATAAGGTAAAAAAAAATTCTGAAAAGGTGTGGAAGCAATTTTTGGGGTGCGAGAAGTAATTGCCCTGTCTACAACCAAAACATGACAAGTGCCTTGCTGGTTCTTTGACGAGGGCTATTTTTTAAGTGCCTTGCTATTCCCACAGCTCTGATTTCTAAGTTTGTTTCCAACCATTTCAAAAACATGATAAAAATACCTTTACCGGAAATATGTTTTTGTTAAATGTCTTGAAAAATCATAATAGAAATGTGTCTCTATTTTGCATCTCATAAATCTTGTCGAGATATATACAAATAAAAAAGGTTTCCATCATAGGTATTCTTGTAAAAAAAATGAAAAGATTAAGGTGAACATAGGAAATGGTATGAGAATAACAAAGCCCATTAGTTAATGTCCAATGAAGTGGACAAGTGCTGCATTGCATTACAATGTTAAAGGGGAAGAAACAACTATTTCCACTATCAGATTTTGCTATTAACATTACCAATCTTGTGAAATCTCTATTTTATCAACTCAGCAAATCCGTGCATCCCCTTCCTTTCTCCTCAGATCCAAAACCATCTCCCTCACCCCAACCCAGATCAACAACCCCTCACATTGTCACAAGATTGCGCCACCCTCCCCCGCCCTACCTTTGCCCCAAATCTGAGGCCCTACGTGTGTGACCACAACATTGCCATTGCGCATGCTTGACCCCAACTTCAAGGCTCCGCACGCGCAATCCCATCCACCATCGTGTCATCCATTTTTGAATCTGTGTTGAGGGGTTTAAGGGTTTGGGGTTAGTTATCTTGAATCTATCTTGTTAAGGGGTCAATGGGTTTGAGAGGGGGGGAGGAAGGGAATGAAGTGTTGGATTTGGTTTGATCTAAGGTTAGGAAGGCGGTGAGGGGTTGCAGGGCCAACAAAGGAAATATGATTTTATTGTTGTACAACGAAGTCATACTTTCGTTATTTTTTATTTTTCACCCCTAGGGTGTATAATGGAAAATACAGTTCCATTGAACAAATCTACAAAGCAAATATGATTTTGTTTTGTAAATTTCCAAATGTGCAACAAAAACACGTTTCCATTGTGCTTCATCCAAGGGGCAATTTGGAAATACAACCAAAAGACACCCATGTGAATAGTGCTAATAATAAAAATTATAGTGCCAATAGCAATACCCTTTCAACGGTCATGTTTGAAGTTGCCTACCTCATTCTTAATGGAATGGAGTTAGGGCTGTGCAAAAATTGGTTAAAAAAACCAAATCAAACTGGTTTTCGAAATAGTTTAACCAATTTGGTTTTTAACCCAAATCTGCAAACTGGTTTTAGAAAACAAGTGTTGAATTGGTCTTAAATCGATTCTAAACTGAACTTCTTTCGAACCAATTTATAATTGTTTTTAGAGCTGAACCGATTCTAAATTAGTTTCAAACTAGTTTTAAATTGTTTTAAGAGTTGAACTGGTTTTGAATTGGTTTTCAAATTTTATTTTTTTGAATTAGCAAAGTAACTTTGCCCAGAAAAATACAGATTACTCACATTATCGTTACCATACTTTGTCCAAACCTCCATCCTATGTCTAGCTTCCCTTGCACATAAAGGATGGAAAGAAGCTATGTAGCTTCTTAAAAATGCCACATAGAAGAAATGACTTGCAAGTTACAAGAATTTCAGGAGTGTAATATAGTTAAGAATACAAACTTACAAATACAACTAATACAGGATCAAAAAGAGCATATCAATTAAAATATTTACTATTGAGATTTGAGAAACAATAGATGCAACACATGCAGATTTGAGCACATCATTTTAAAGACCTAATCAGCTAGCTTTCAAGAACAACACTAGCAGGCTCCCGTGGTTTATATATTACATAGTTGATTTTATATGAGTTTATTGTCACAATAGCAATGATTGAGACTTGTATCTATTCAAAATCAAAGTTGAGTAGAAATGGAACTCTTTCTCACCCGTAAATACCAAGACAATCAATGTTCTATCTTGGCACAGAATAACAAGCCAAAGTATAATCAGGTTGACAAAAAACTTGAAGCTGCTAAAGATTTGTCTTTTTAAATAGAGAAATTCATTATCAGTACGAATATATCAATGATGAGTCAAAATCAAAACAACATTTAAGTATAGAAAAAGATAAGTCTAGCAATAGGGCAACTTCAAAGTTTAAAAATTGAAGTTTAGGCAGTTCACACCTATACATACAAGAATAATTATTTGCTTTCAGAATCATACTTCTTCTACCACAAAATCTGCATCATCCAAACCATTGAAACCTGAAAGAACTACTCAAGCCACCAAAATAGAATTAAGGAGGTAGCAGACCTATATATGTTAGCATCAAGAGATTGAAATGATTGCAAGGCCTTCATGTTCTGATAGAAGGCCTCTCTTGAAGTCTGGCCTCAGATAATTTGTCCACTTGAGCCTGCAACTTTTGCCACACCTTAACATCCCTGCATGAAGGAATAACCAAATTTGCCAAGTCACCATATTGATTATTACTTTCTATTGAAAGTCTTCAAAAATATATCTTCAAAAGGAAATGAGTTATACAAATATATTAGAATAGAGCTAAATATAAAGATACTAGATTCAGATTACAAAACCAGATAAACTTTATTGGAGTTAGAACTAAATTAAACCAAGCAGTCACTTGACATTTCCATCCTAATATCACCCAAAAGAATTTTGAAAGCAAAGTTGACATTTCCAATAGTTCAATAACAGTGATGATCCAAATCAAAAGGTCCAAATAGAGATAGGTATAGCAAGCACATCTCTTGCAATGCTTGAAAAAGTTGGGAATCGGCTTGAGTTCAGCTTCCACCAATTCAAAACATCCAAATCCAGTCGACTATCTCTAGCATCCTCCAGGTATATATCTCATTCAGATGTACTAGATATAGTTGATTGGAAATATCGACTATAGCCATAAGGATCATTCTCATCCCTTTCACTAGGTCGAGCTCGAGCCTCCTGTGAGCTAACTTTAAACTCATCACCACCACTACTATATTCTTCAAACAATGATCTAAAGCTAGATTCCATTTTATCCCTCAACTTATAAGTCAATTCACCCCCTTCACCACCAAAACTTTCAGCAATAAGCCAATTCGTGAATTTTAATTTGTAACTCGGGTGCAACACGAGAGACCGTCAATAACATGTTTATACGATCAAGATTGCCCCAATACTTATCATATTTTTCCTTATGCCTAGAACCGTCGTTCTTACACTTATATTCACACCCCTAGAAGTAGACATTTTCCTGATTTTCATTCCTATCCCAAAGGCCTCAAACATATACATAGTTCTTGCCAAATAAGATGAACCAGAAATGCGTAAAGTAGCATCATAGAAAATCTCAAAGAATGGCAAGATTGAACGCACAAATTCCCAATCACAATATGTAGGAGCCGAGCCCATGAATTTTTTGTCTCTCAATTTGAACTCCTCAAATGCCTTGTGATGCTTTAAAGAGGCTTCTAACATCAAGTAAGTAGAATTCCATCTAGTTTCTACATATAAGCAAACAAGGCCTTTATATTCAATGTTTACTTGTGCAACACATTCCTTGAATTTAGACAATCTAGAAGGGGAGGATTTTACATACTTGATAGCAACACGAACCCTACAAATAGTTGCAATATCCTCTTTGAAACCTTCTTGCACAATTAAATTAATAATATGTGCACAACATCACATGTGAAGATAATTTTCATTCAACACCAAACGATTCCAAGACATTAGCCTCTTTTGCAGATATTCAATTGCTTTATCATTTGAGGTAGCATTGTCAATTGTCAATGAAAGAACACAGGTTAGGCCCTAACTACTTAAGCAACTCTTAACCATCCTAGCCAAATTCTTCCCCGTGTGACTTTTGACTTGAAATAAGTTTCTCACTTTCTTCTGCAATATCCATCCATTTTCAATAAAATTTGTTGTCAAACTCATATAAGTCAGATTTTGTGAAGAAGTCCATGTGTCTGCAGTGAGGCAAACCCTTTAACAATCTTGAGAAAAAAGCTCTTCAATTTTACTTTCTCACTACTCCAAAGACTAAGAACATCTCGTGTCAAGGTAGTGCATGAGACGACAACACGAAAAGGTGCTATAATGCTAAAAAATTCTCGAAAGGCTTCATGCTCAACTGTATGGAAAAAGAGCTTCAATGCCACAAACAATTTCACCAGTGCAATCTGACATGCTTCTTGGTCAATCATGGAAGAGGAAGAAGGAGTAATGGTCGTTGAAGAAGAATTTGATTTTTGCTTCTTGCTCATGATGTCTGATTTCTTATTGCTTTGATAGTGGCTAAATAATTATACTTTGATAATAGAAAATAAAGTAAAATTGTCTTTAAAAATAATTATTTAGCAGTTATTTGCACTTAAATGTTAAAGAATTGATGTTTCGTTGAATTTTAGCTGTAGATATAAAAACTGGTGGTGTTATAAGCAAAAAGTGGGAAATAACGAAGAAGAAATCAGAAATGGCCCAACCCAGCATCTCGCTTAGCGCGTACCTCGTGCTGAGCGAGACAGGAGACATAGGTGCTAAGAGAGACGTTAAGCACGAGAGTCAGAACTCGCGCTCAGCGCGCAACAGAAAACAGAACCCGCTAAGCGAGAGGAGCCCGCTAAGCGTGCGATCCAACAGACGCAGCAAGCGCTAAGCGAGAGAGGTCACGCTGAGCGAGCCTACGAAGGCCCAAAGCCCACTTCAGCAGCTATAAATAAGAGCTAGTCCAAGGGGAACGACACTGTGTCTCAGAGCACTCCCACTACTACCTAAAGTCTGAGAACTCTTCCTCTCCTTTCTCTTATCATTTGTATTTCTTTCTTTCATCCCTCTCATTGTAAAGCCCTCATGGCCATGAGTGGATAATCCCCTAGTTAGGGTCAGACAGGCCTAAAAAGCCAAGCGATGTATGGTGTACTTTAGATTTATCAATGCAAAAGGATTCCTTTCCAGGTTTTTTCTATTCTATTCTCTTTTCTATTTTATCTTGCATTTTCATCTTTACATTCTTTTGGGGGTTAGATGCTCGGGAGAGGGAAACTTCTAATAAGATTTAAAGAAAAGATGCAGGCATTAGTTTTAGAGGTTAGATGCTTGGGAGATGGTAACTTCTAATAGAACAATAAAGAAAAGATATCATAAGGAAATCATTGCTGGACACAGAATGGTAACTTTATGTCAATGCATTTAACAAATATCTCGAATTTATTCTTCATGCATTTTATTTACTGAGTATTTTCAAAGGCATTTGGGAGATAGGTAAATAAAATAGACTTGTCATCGTGAAGCATCAGGGGAAAGTAGATGGATAGATGTGGGTAGGATAGATCCAGTTAAAATGATAAAGAAAAACCATAAATTCATACATCCTAGGCAAACAAGGCATGCTAAGTCTTAACATTCACATTTTATTGAATTTCCTTCCTTAATTATTCTGCTTTAATTTTCTTGTTTTTTATTACTCCTTTTAATCGTTTCCTATTCTTTCGTTTATCCTTTTCTCTAATAATTCTTCACTTATAAATTGAAAAGTATCCAAGATAAGTACAACATAAAATCCTTGTGGAATTCGACACCCGGACTTTCGAGATTTTATTACTTGAACATTTGGTACACTTGCCAAACACCTAACATGCTTCTGTCTAAATGAGTGCGCATGACAGTTGTTCCACTACTATATTTGATCAAAGCACCATAATGTCGACATTTAGCTTGGGATAAAGGATTGGGGTGTGGCAATTTATCAAAGTGATCCCATGCAGTATATTGATTTTTACATCCTACGGAGCGAGGCAATAACATTTCTCTTGCTGACTGTGCTAGAGGCCAAGATGTCAATGTCTTCATGGTCATCCATCTAGTGATTTTGCACTTGAAAACAACATAAGTATATAAATCTTAGCTGATAAAAATGTTAAGGTCACTTATCTTAGCTTAAGGAGACCAATAATTGATATAGAATTATAATAAAACAAGCTTAAGAAGATATTCAAATTGAAAGTGAATACAATCATGCCTTAATTATAGTGAAAACTCGCTTATCTTAAATGGAAAAAAATGTTAAAAGTTTTGCCTAAAAATGCAGCAACTAGGCCTTGGAGTAGGGTGTTACCTAGTCAAAGGGGGAGCTTATGTTGGGTCAGTCATATTTGTCCTAGTCACAATGTGTTCTGTAAATGGTTTAGCTTTCTCAACATTAAAATTGAGCCAAGCAAATCAACATCAACATATAAAAATACATAAACAAATGGGGTGACATTGTTTTGTGCAACCTTGTTAGAGAGAAGTTAACATGAAGAGAAGGTATTTGATTTAGGGATAAATCAGAAGATGAAACTACTATTAGTATTTTATAATCATTGGTATGATTTGTTTCTTTTGTGTATTGTTTATTGTGATAATCACACACCTGAAGAAAGTGTTGCTTATAGTTAAAGGAGTTCCATGTATTCTTTTTCATCTTATTTCTTCACTTATAAATTGACATTATATTGAAATGAAACTTCTACAATAACAGGTTTTTCTAATATCTTTAAAATTTCCACTTGTTTTCAGAGAGGAGCTTGAGAAACAGAAAGCTCATGAGCGCTATATGAGGCTACAAGAGCAAGGAAAAACACAACAAGTAAGTTATATTTCCTTGCATGTAGAACATTTAGCTCTTATATGCCAACAAAGGGCAGAAGCTGCTAAAAAAAATGAGAAGAAAAAGTGGGTAAATTTGAATATTGTTTGCTCTGTTCACTCTTTGGTGATATCGCGAAGCTTGAAAGTTGAAACTATTAACAAATTTTGTTTCAGCCAAAGGACAGAAGAAGGTTGATGAAGGCAAGTAAATTTCATAGAGGATGTTGTGGGAACTAATTTAACTCCACTATTTCCTCATTGTGTGGCCTTAAATCATGATTATGTATACATGTGGCCTAGGAATATTTATTCATTACGAGGATTATCCTTACTTCATCATAATTAATAACCTTTTTTCATTTACGCTAGCAACAAAAAGCCCAAATCCAATTATGGATTGGAATTCTCTTGCATAAAATATTAAAATGCCATTAATAGGTACTTTTAAAAAATGGCATTAGTAGCTACTTTTAACAAAGAAATTTGCAATTAACTTTGAATTGATGTACTATAATTTAGAGTTATTATATTATTTTATTTCAAACTTAAATTCCGTTTTTGTATCCAAAGGGTGTGAAACTATGATTTTTCCATAAGCTTTTGTTAAAGTTTGTTAGAAGTTTCTGGGCATAACTAGATTTAGACAATAAAGCTATTGCATTTGTAACACAAATGCAACAAACTTTACTTTGGTGAGGTTATCTGTCAACTGTCATCTACAAGACTAATCTTCACATTGTAACACTAAACTTCAATGTTGTCAATCAGATCAGATTTGTTTGTGATGGTATTAAGATTTAAATCTATGACCTTAATTAACCCTAACATATGGATTTAAATCTATGATCTCAAGACCAAATGAATAAGATGGATTTAGGGTTTGTTTGGCCTATAGATTTAGGATCTCAACGTCAGATTATATAGAGGACCTTTTTAATGAATTTTTTTAGTTATAAAAAAATATTTTTGCATAAAGATTAAACACAATGCACTCTATAGTTGTCAGTTTTGCCAAAATAGATAATGGAATAAAGCTCAAAATACAATGAAATGGGGAAACATTGACACACTTTTTCCTTGCGTTGGAGATGGTCCTTCAATACATGAGATAGCTAGCTCTGTAACAAGTCAACATTTTTAACAAAATGTTAAGCTGATAATTCTTACACGGTAAAATGTCATGAAAGTGGTCTTCCATTGTACAGATAATTAAAAAAGATCAAATATCACATACCTTAAGATCACCATTTTTACCCAAAGTAATACTGTAATAGATAACAATCTTTAAGATGATTGAATATAGCACTTGCAAATTGGCCCTACTATTAAATACTCTACTTTGCCCTTCTTATTTTTAGTCTTTCAAAGTTCATTGAGAATCTTTGTTATCATTTTTGTGATATCTTCTTCTTTACAGAAGGTCACAAAATTTACTGAAAACATAACACACTTGGAAAAAAGGATTACTGAGGCAGCTTGCTTCTCAGTGAGATGACCCTTTTTTTCTCAACTCCTTGTAAAGCTATCCCTTATGAGCATACTCTAGAATAGAAAAAAACATGGTCAACATCATGAAACCAACCATAAAGATGTAGGTTGTTCCTTCAATATAATCGTTAACACCACAACAAATTTCAATTTTTCAAAGTAGTTGAAAACCTAACATGTAAGGGGAAGTCAGAATGATAAGTATAACCATGTTGATAAATCATAACAAAAGAAAAAAGAAATAGAAATAAATTGAGAAGTAGAAACCTTAGTTGTCGTCCTTGAAACTTGACAGTTGAAGCTGCACAGCAAAATGATAGTAGAATGATGGCGGGCAGAACTCGAAACCAGAGTGTGATAGGGCATTAGTCTTAAGAGTGCACAGTGCAGCTTAGGTCATTACTTTTTTATCGAAACGGGTTAGGTCAAATTAAACCGGCTACAAAATGGGGTGGTTTTTTTCAACCCTATTGGAGTGTGCAACTGGTTTGGGTCGGGGTTAGTTGCAATCCGGTTCGAACTCACCCAATTTTTTTGCACACCCTTAGATGGATAAATTAGCTCACAACACTTGTACACCTTTACTTTTACATGGTCGGATACTTCTTGTGGTTGCGGATTATATATTTCTTAAAATAGCATTATTTTTTGTATATATATACCGTTGACATTGCTAAACAATAAAGTAAAGTAAATAAATAGTAAATATAATAACCTTTTAAAACTGATATATATTCAATCTTAAATAGTTTATGCTTTTTATAACAAAACTAAAACAAATTCGAAGCATTTTGTAATTTGCAATAATAATTTCCTAAACAATTAATTTTATTTTTTAACTTAGAAGTTAGAACACAAATAATCTTTTCTCGTCATATTGTAAATGGAAATGTGTAAAGCTTATTATAGTGCCACAATGATACCCGGCCCAAGTGACTGAGCTTGGGCAGCAATAAGGTCGGTCTACAATCGACCCAACAAATGCCTCTTAATTATTTTTTTTATGCTTCATGTCTTTTAAGTCTTAACCTTATAATGAGTAATTATTAATGACAACATCTTATAAGACTCATATAAAGCCCAGTTGTGCCACATTCCCATCGGATCTACTAATTATTACCTCGGAATAATGATTAAGAGATTGATAAATTAAAAGTTTATTAAGAATTATAGAAAGGTGCATTCATAATATGAATGCTATACTGTTGAATAATTTTTTATCTTAATTTTTAGTCATTAACAAAACTGTATCAAGAAATGAGTCAGTTAAATCTCTAAGGTATGTGTCCCTTCTCCCCTACTGTGCGAGAAAAAGCTTCATAACTTAGGAATTACATTACAATACCACGCCATAAATTGCAAGTCTAATATTGAGAATTTAAAATAACCAAAATCTTATAAATATATATGAGTCCCAGTATCTACGATGTATTAAATAAAAAAAGTGAAGACATGGCTAAACATACATAATTACCATGAGCATATATTCATTTATTTGAAAATCTATCATTATGAATAGATCAGAGAAGAACACTTAATCTGACTTAAATTAATTTACTGAACAAATTAAGTAAATATCTTTTTTAAAAGTCTACTTAGCTGAAAAAATATATACTTTAGATTATTTAAAGAGCCTTCAAGGCATCAGGTCAGACTATTAAATAAACTATTAAGCTGGATCAAACATTTGGAAAGGTTAATTAAATTAAGATTTACGAAAGGTATCAGATGTTTTAAATAATTAAGTTAAACTCAAACTTTTGAGAAATAAGTTAGGTCTACTTAATTAAAGTAAGACACCTACCCTATTTTTACCTTTGTCGAGTTTATTTTCAATTTCTTTTTCGAGAGAAAATTTTATGGAAGAAATACTTGTGACATAACTTTTTCTTTTCTTAAAGACATGTTTTCTATTTGATTTAGAAGAAAGAAAATAAGGGAGAAAAAAAAACTTGAAAGTTGGATTGAAAAAATCGAAGGAAAAGAAATTTAAATTTTTGTTTTTAAAATTTATTTTTTCTGTTCATTTTATTTTCCTTTTCTCTTTAGCTAAAGAAATATTTTATTATTATCTGTATTTTTTTCTCTTCTCTATGTATGACCTCAGTCTCTCTTCTCCCGTTTAAAACGTGACTATATATAATCAATGTCATGCTGTTTCTTTCCCATGTTTATGGTTCTTCATATGTAGTATTATTTTTTAAAAACATAGACATCTATTTTGATCTTTAGAAAAATAAAGTTGAAATATATATTTTTATTTATTTTCGATCAAAGGGAGACCCTGTGGGCTGTGGACAACCTACACAACAACAAAAACTAGGGGGAAAACAGAGTCGAGAAAGTCAAATCTTTTTAAATTTTAGAAAAACATAATAGAAATTTAGTTCTTAAATCATGAGAACTCAAAAATAAATTTCTTATACAAATCGAAGCATTAAAAAGGTAAATTAATATTAACTTATCATAATCAGTAGATTAAACTATTTTATTATCGACCAAAACCATGCTCACTTTTCTTTTTTTTAATCCTTGCATGTTAAATGGCGGTGTCGAGTAAGCAACAACTGTGATACTCATCAATTGTCATAATAAATTACTACTTGCTTCTGCCATTGAGGTTAAAAAAAGCTTTAAATTCAAGTTATAGAGTCTAGGCATTGTCACGTGCATGGTGGGTACCACTTGAATTTATATGATACCATTAACGTGGCTTTACATTAAAATTAACCGTGGGATTAAATTAAGGGGTAAAGGGGATATATTCAAAGCAGATTAAAAAAAAAAAAAAAACAAGGAAGAAATAAATAATGCAAAGGTGAGAGTTAAGGCATGATTATGTTAGTGTATGTCGGGACAAGGGAGTGCACGTGCGTCGCCGAAATCATCGTTTCTGCATTTTGAATGAAAAGGAGGATGCGGTGCACGTGCCTCTCGGTCAATGGTCAAAAGCCAGAGCATAATCTTTTCAGAAAGAAGATGAGAACGATGATTAGGATCCCTTGGTTCCAGTCTCAATTTAAGAATCTACTTCCTCCTCATCATCGTTCAATAACTTTAATCACACCCCCATAATGATCAGGAGTTTCAATAATAAAAAAATATGTTGATCTTATGTGTTTAGATGGAGAAGAATCTTCGAGTGATTAATTTAGGTAATATTTGTCAAAATATTTGAATAAGATTTTGCATGGCTCCAATTTTTATTTTTATTTTTGTTATGTAAAAGAAACTTGTTAATAAAATTAGTCCATTATGCTATAAAAAGTCTCAATTAAAATAACTAAACTCTCTTTGGTGAAGAAATTTACTATTAAAAAAAAGGAGAAAAAGACAAGATTCTCAACAAACTATTTTGTTTAACATTCTAATTTTTGTAATTATATTATAGTTGTAAAACATCTAACTTTATTGATGACTAATTTTTAACAGAAAACATACTTAACCATTTTTAGTAAAAAAAAAATCTTTTGAATAATATTTTTTCATCTTTAACCTTTAAACATATTTCTTTGAGTTCAGTTTCACTTAAATCATTGTAATGTTGGTATTAAGCATTTTTATTTGAAAGAGGAAAAGTATAATTTTAAAATGGTGATATTTCAAATCAATCATTTATTTTAATTTTCTATACTTTTTTAGAATCTCAAATACATAAATAGAAATAGAAAGCAATTAGTTAATTATCTCTTTCTTTTAATTTTTTATTCTCTTTCTTTTCCAAACGTCTAAGATAGCTTAGGGTCGAACTTCAAGTTGCAATGTAGTTAGGCAAGCTTGCATATTATATATATTTGGTTTGGCTTAGAGACGTGTACTTCAACCTTAAAAGCATGCTTCTAAAGTCTTAAACAAAACCGAAACTTGGTTGTCTCTTTTAAAAATTGATCTTCTACCTCAAATAATAATAAATAAAACTATAAACATGATGGAGAGAAGATAATAATAGGAAATATGTAGAAATATCATCAATCGATATCATGCTGCAAAACACAGAACCACCACGTTTTGATTTTAATATTTAATAAAGTAACATATATATGCACATTAATTTAACTGTCCAAATTGGAGAGCAGAGAGGCAGTTTTGCACATTCGTGTTGTCTGGAGTGCACCACGTGTGATGTCACATGGCATTTCAAAAGGTGATAGACAAGAACAAGCAAAGGTGGCAGTACTAGACATTACTCAAACCTACAAAAGGGATTGTGATTCTGAACGTACACAACTTGTACCCCGGTCCAATCAAAATTTATATTCTCCAACATATACAATAGTACAAATATTGGAATGGCTTCATTTGTGTTTTTTTTTTTCATCTGTAAAAATTTAAATCAGATGCTAAAGAGTTTATAACAATTCTTACATTTTACTCCATTAATTGAGTTGGATTCTCTTTCATGTTTAAGTTGATATAATTGTGCATATTTGAAGGATATAATACAATAATTCAGTCATCAAACACAACTCAACAATGAACATTTGAAAGCTTTCTACCGTTTTACATCATATGAGTAAATAGTCTATATATTTAGTTTAAAATTTGTCATTTATTTATAAATTATTATGAAAGATAATTTTATTAACTTATTTTAATATAAAAGTCATCGACATTTATGCTTAACAAATTTTTCATTTCTAAACTCAAAAACTGTAAGTAAAATTATATTATTGAAAAAGTAAAATTGGAATTAAATTTATCCGAATAGAGATAACCCAAACAAAAACTAAGAAATGTCCAGAAGATAGATTTAAAGAAACTACATCCACAATGATTTGATAATCAACTTTCACTTAATTTTATTAGTTTTATTAGGCTCATAAACTCGTCCAGAAGATAGATTTAAAGAAACTATATCCACAGTGATTTGATACTCAACTTTCACTTAATTTTATTAGGCTCATAAATTCATTGCTTTTGGTTTTTCTTCTTAAAGACACGGCTGTCACTCAAATTATGTCCAAACTGTTGACGTGTAAATAGAAGTAAATGGTAATTTCTTGTAAATAGAAGTTATGTGGAGTAGTTATGTGGAGTAATTTTACATATATTGTAACTGCAGTAGTTTAATTTGAAGATTAAGAAAAAGAGCATTCTCTCTGAAAACTTGTATGTCATTGTTCTCTTTTAACAATTAGTATCAGAGCTCCATTCTAGGGGCCTAATATTGAGTGCATGTGAGGAAAACAGTGAGTGAGTCAAGAAAGAAACTGCAATTTTTTTTTTCTTTTAAGTAGAAGGAGTTGAGAAGAATGGCAAAAGGTGGGAGTAGCAGTTTTGTGCAGCCTGCAATTCCAAGGTTTGATGGTCATTAGATCATTGGGCAATGTTGATGGAGAATTTTCTCCGCTCCAAAGAATATTGGGATCTCATTGAGAATGGGATATTGATGGTGGCAGATGGAATAGAGCCTATGGAGGCACAATGCAAATTGATCGAGGAGCAGAAGTTGAAGGACTTAAAGGTAAAGAATTATCTTTTTCAGGCAATAGATCGTGAAGTCCTTGAAACAATCCTCAAGAGGGACACGACAAAAAATATATGGGATTCAATGAAGCAAAAATTTCAAGGTTCAACCAGGGTCAAAAAGGCTCAATTGCAAGCTTTACGCAAAGATTTTGAGATTCTTCAAATGAAGGAAGGAGAGACAGTGAATGCATATTTCTCATGTACTCTAACCATATCCAACAAATTGAAGGCTCATGGTGAAAGTATGAATGAAACAGTCATTACTGCAAAGATTTTGAGATCAATGGTCTCAAAATTTGATTATGTGGTATGCTCATTGAAGAATCCAACAACTTAGACATGATGAGTATTGATGAGTTGCAAAGTAGTCTTCTTGTTCATGAGCAGAGGATGAGAAGTCGTGGAGAAGAAGAGCAGGTTCTGAAGATCTCCCACCAAGACAAAGTAGGTAGAGGTAGAGCTAGAGGTAATGGATCATCCAGAGGAGGTCGAGGCAGAGGAAGGGGAAGACAATCATTCAATAAAGCTGCTATTGAATGTTTCAAATGTCACAAGTTAGGACACTATCAATCTGAATGTCCTGATTGGGAGAAAAATGTCAATTATGTTGAATTAGAAAAGGAAAAAAATGAAGAATTGTTATTAATGTCTTATGTTGAACTGGAGAAAGATAAAATGAAAGAAGTGTGGTTCCTTGACTCCAGTTGCAGCAATCATATGACTGGAAACATGGAGTGGTTCTCAGAACTGGATGAAAGCTTTAGCCAAACTGTAAAACTTGGCAATAACACTAGAATGGCTGTTGTGGGAAAATGTATCATTCGAATGCAAGTGAATGGATTTACTCAGGCAATTTCTGGTGTCTATTATGTTCCTGAACTTAAGAGTAATTTATTGAGCATAGGGAAACTTCAAGAAAAAGGCTTGACTATTTTGATTCAACATGGGAAGTGTAGGGTATATCATTTTGCAAAAGGATTAATTATGCAGACAGATATGAGTGGAAATATAATGTTTTCTTTGTTGGCTACCATGATACCAAAAGCTTCTTCATGTTTCCAAATTGTATCAGAAAATGAATCTCATCTTTGGCATTGCCGGTTTGGTCACTTAGGCTACAACGGATTGAGGACACTTTTTGATAAGAAGATGGTAAATGGGTTGCCTTCGATTAAGATTCCAAAGAAGATATGCATAGAATGTTTAACTGGAAAGCAACACAGAGACTCTATGCCTAAGAAGAGTTTATGGAGAGCATCAAACAAGCTACAACTTGTGTATGCAAACATATGCGGGCCTATTAAACCAGAATCAAACAGCAACAAGAGGTACATCCTAAGTTTTATTGATGATTTCACTCGTAAAACTTGGATTTATTTCTTACATGAAAAATCAGAAGCTTTTTCCATGTTTAGAAATTTTAAAGCTCGTGTTGAAAAGGAGATTGGTGCATATATTGCTTCTTTGAGGACAGATAGAGGTGGTGAATTTACCTCAAATGAGTTTGTAGAATTTTGCAAAAATCAAGGCATTAGTAGGCAATTGACTGCAGCCTATACTCGTCAACAAAACGGGGTTGTAGAGAGGAAAAATAGAACGATAATGAACATGGTGCGTTCTATGTTAGCTGAGAAGCAGGTTCCTAAAATGTTTTGGCCCGAAGCTGTAAAATGGAGTGTGCATATCCTCAATAGATGTCCCACTGTGGCTGTGCAGAACAAAACCCCAGAAGAGGCATGGAGCGATGTGAAGCCAATGGTTGATTACTTTCGAGTTTTTGGGTGTGTAGCTCATGCACATGTCCCAGACCAGAAGAGAACAAATTAGATGAAAAAAGCAAGAAGTGTGTTTTCTTGGGAGTAAGTGATGAATCAAAGGCATACAGATTATATGATCCAGTTTCGAAGAAAATCATCATTAGCAAGGATGTGATTTTTCAAGAAGATGAATGTTGGAATTAGGGCAAAAGCAATGAGGAATGCAGATCAGATGCTTTAAAGTAGAACAATGATGATGATGAGAATAACATGGAAGGGGGGAATATATGATGATGATGAGAATAACATGAGAATAACTTTGATTCAATGTGACAATAATTCTATTATACAACTATCAAAGAATTCTGTTTTTCATGATAGAAGCAAACATATTGATATAAGATTTCATTTTCTTAGAGATTTGATCAGAGACAAAATTGTGGAGTTGAGTTACTGTAATTCTCAAGAACAGATTGCAGACATAATGATAAAGCCTCTCAAGTTAGAACAATTCTTAAAATTACGAAATATGTTGGGAATGGTTGATGCATTAGTGATAAACTAAATGTTTGTTTTTCTTTTTCATATAATTTAAGAGAGGGAATGTTGACGTGTAAATAGAAGTTAGTGGTAGTTTCTTGTAAATAGAAGTTATGTGGAGTAGTTTTACATATATTATAACTACAGTAATTTTTTAATTTGAAAATTAAAGAAAAAAAACATCTTCTATGAAAACTTGTATGTCATTGTTCTCTTTTAACACAAACTTGTTACCGTACTTGAAATTCTTAATGTAGAACTTCTTGTTAGACCCCAAATATTAGGATGCAATTTCGACCTTCTTACCATTATATGTTGAAATTCTTCGTATATATATTTGTCCACATCCTTAATACTAAATGTACATTGTAGTGCTTAGAAGCGAACTGAAAACTGTAATATAAGATTTATCCTTCTTGATGGACTTCTCCTCGATCTCGAGTAATAAATAGCAACAATATCATCAATACAGTACTTACGTATGTAAATTTTAACATTTTTTTTAACACTTACCAAAAAAAACTTTTAATAATACTTAAAAAATATCATCAATATGAATAAATATTGTTGATATATTTTTAAGATATTTTATTAAATATTATCTATAATTTATATTATTAAAATTTTTAAAGATATGAGTTATATATAACATTTGATAAAATGTTATAAAATATATTAATAATATTTATTTATATTTAATGATATTTTTAAAAATATTATAATTTTTTAATATTTTTTTTAAGTGTTAGATAAAATAGTGTTATTTAAGATCATATAGTAGTGATGGTTTACTTATGATTCTAAGTGTTACAAGAGAACTTCAAAATGTCAAATTGAGAAGATACAGTGAAACTAAAATCTTCGGAATCAGGTAATGATCATCAATCTTATATATATATATATATATATATATATATATATATATCGTATGCTAACTATTAATTAACTAACACAACTAATTAACATAAAAATACATTGAGTTATTGAATATGAATAAGAAATATTGACTTTTCCGAGTCTCATCAAAAGGCGTTTCGTCAACAAACTTCAAAAAAGTCTTAGCATATGTACAATGGTTCCTTGAACTGTAGAGTTTCCATCATTCATTAAAATCCTCTGAGTAGCAGTAGACTTAGCAGAAAGAGTAGACTTAGTAGTAAGAGCTGGAGGCTCTTGTTCCCTCAAAGTAGATGTTGATAATGATCAAATGCAAATACAAAGATTCTCTCAATTCTCATAATTGATCCCATTCAAAGTTATCATGTAACTGACATAATAACCAGCGGAAAAACAATAAAATTATTTTAATATATTAATAATATAATATGTTCAGCATACAAAATTTCTTATTTATATCATGATGTTGTCCAACTCAAAATGGAAATGAATTGAAAAAATCGATCTGAATTTCAAGATTTTTTTCATTTTAAGGAATATAAAAAAATGCATCTCGCAATTAACAAAAAGATATAAAATAAATAGGATGTACAAACTCATGCTATAAAAAATTTCATTACCAGCAGGGTACCAAAATAAAATTGGCCCAAAAATAAATACTTTATTTTAATTTCAAATCACATTCATAACAATATATTGCTAAAGTATAATTATTATTAATATAATATAAGCATTAATAAATGATATAAATAGCACATTTTGTATAATTGTTCTTGCATAAGCAAAATGACAATAATATGAGAGTAGTAATCCACTAGGCACAGGCATAAATAAAGTACCATGCGCATGTTTGGATTGTGGTTGTCACAATTTGAACTTCTGTTTGGAGAAGTAAGCTTTTCAATACTTATGCATTTAAGTTGCTTAGGACTTTGTATTGCAATAAAATAACTAGAGAAACAAACATGCACTATATTTTACGACGCTACCTTAGATTAGTTTTAAACCTTTGACTAAAGAACATAATAGAATTAATTTTTAATGTAAAGAGAAAATTTATTATATGTTTAGGAGAGAGAAAAGAAAATTTTGAAATTTAAATTAGAAGAAAAATGAAATAAAAGAAAAATTAAATTTGTGTTTCTAAAAGTCAATTATTCTTTCTTTCTTTTCTTACACTTTATCTTCAATCAAATAAAAGAAAAAAATATCAGTATAAATATTTTTTTCCCTTTTAATTTTCTTTTCTTTCGCATACATTCCTTTCAGATGGACCCTAATACAACATACGATGAAAAAATTATTTTATTTTCAATTTTTTTTTTTGCTAAGATGAAAGGAAAAACATAAACTAAAGTAAATTTCTTCCTGATCTTTATTTTTCAAGTTGAATGGCAAGTTTAATTCGTGTAACAGCAATATGACAAACATATATAATTGACGCAAATTTTGATTATAATTAATACACTACACGACAAAGTTTTAGTCAAAGTTCGCTCATATAATTATAGCAATTTTTTAAGCTGGCATATTGACAGCTCTTGCTTTGTTATGATCCCAAACTATCCTAAATCTAAAGGAATCAACAGGGGAAACAACTCTGACTTAAAAAAAAACTTCAAATAACTCCGTTGTTTTGTTTAAATAAAATTACCTACAAAAATCTTTTTCTTGAATCAATTAAAGCAACAATTATTTAAAGTTTTTTTTTTCAATGTATTTCTAGAACCTTCCAATCCTAAAAAAAATTCTCATATCAAAAGTTAGACTTATCTATGTTTTCGTTGGTATACACTTTATTTAAATAAAATTCAATTTTTAATATAAATATTGCAAGTTTATGCTAACAAAATAATGTATCATATTGTTACTATAAAATCACAATAGATATCAACAATTTATTTTTTATCAAACAAAAATTATACTACGGTGGAAACAAAAATAATATGCTATTTCTTGAATTCAAATACAAAAAAAAATTATAAAGTTGCATGCTTAACAACCATATATTTTTTCACTAAAACAACATCAATTATTTTTATAAGAAATAAATATATATCATCAATGTTTTTATCGTCATAAAACATTTTTATTTCTCATGATTAAATCCTTTTCGATGTTTCTACACATTGAAAAATATTAATCCTCTATTAGGAATAGAGGCGGATATAAAGAAAAAAAACAATAGAAATAAAAAAAAAATAGAATGTAAAAGATAGTGAAATGTTTTTGGGTGGTCTCAAAGAAACAAATTATTTCTTTCCTATTTTTTATTGAATAAATTATAAAAATTAACATTAATTTCTATCACATCTCTTTTATATATTTCTTCCTTCCTTTTAATTTATTTTCATATAACAAATAGAGGGTAAATGTTATCCCACTCTATAATTGTTCATGACATCAGATTTTCATTATGATCACGCGTTCGTGTGTCCTCAGTGTGGATGAGTTTCATTTGAGAGTATCGAGTGTGTGTATACAGAGGTAGCCCTAACGGTGTTTTTCACGGTACGTACGTGTGGTGAATAATATTGATGAGGAGATACTAGGTAATTAACAAGATGGCCACGGCATCTGGAAATGAAAGGCATCATCACCAACACGAAAAGTTTTTATAGGTAGCAAACAACTACAGAAATAAGTAGCTATAACTCGACCGGAAGAAGAAAAACAAAACAGAAGTTGCCATAGTATAAATATAACTATTGGGAAAAACTCAAATATTCAATTAAAGATAAAGTTTCATATTTTAAGAATTTAAGATGATATAAGACTATATTCAAGATTAATTTAAAGAGAGTCATTAATCATATTATTCATGTAAGCTCAACAATGATCGGACATGAGAAGATGTATTAAAAAAAACCAAAATTCCAAATCAAGATAAAATTAAATTAAAATATATAAATAAAAAATAATCCTCATTTCTTCACCTAACTTTTAAATTGAGTTACCTTCAAACTCACAACTTTTATAGAATACTTAGAGGGAGAGATTTATTATTTATAACTCAATTCAAACATGATAATAGCAGTGGTTTAGAAAAAAAAAAAGTTACTTTGCTTGAGTTGGTGTTGCACCGAAGACCCAACAAATCAGCCACTACTACGTGCATATCTATCTCTTCATCCTTCATCTACGTGTGCCCATGCACTGCTTCCTCCAAGGAGAGAGAACCACAGACATATAGGTAGGTTTATTTGAGAGTCAAGTTATGCGTGAAAAATGTACGTAGACTCAAAGGCATGTTCAATGAATAAAGAATAACGTTATTATTTTCAATTTATACATACAATAAAATTAGTGATAAGTCTTATATATTTATTTTTTACTTTTAATCATATACATTGATTATTTTAGTGTGTATATATATATTCTTGTATATAATTTATTGTATAAATTTGATAGTAAAAGCTGTTAATGCAGGTAGATAGAGTTGAACTTTTTGACTATTACTCGTGTTGTTCACACGGCTTTGATAAACTACGTTTTAATTGTACCTGCTTTCCCCTCCCTCATTACTTTTTAGTCCCGTTGTAATAATGGTACATTATTGGAATGAATAGTTTTGCAAAATTCACAATGCAAATGCTGTAAAATATTACTACAGCAGTATAACAGAAAATAAAAGGAATTGAACACTTACACGTGATCTATTGATGAGTGCTTTTCTTTTTTACACGGAATCAATTTTTAATCAAAACTCAGAGCAAATTCTTTTAGTTTTAGAAACAGCCACCTTATGAGGAAAAGCACCTGGAATTAAGGAAAAAAGGAAAAAAGAAGCTTTAATATGAATACTATACCTTACTATAGTCAACTAATAATAGCTAACTGTTTATCTTTTTGGCCTATTAACCACGACATTGATTAAGGAAAATAAAAATAAATTACTTATTAAAAAGTAAAATAATATATAATTTTCAGAGAAAAAAAATATTTAACATTTTAAAAGCAATTAAAAGCCTTTAATAAGAAGTATTAAATGTTTCTTAACCAATACTACTCTTATGGCATTAAAAAATCAATATTTTTATATTTAACTGAATTGGCTTCGTCATTGAGTACAAGTATATGTAACTATGTACGAGAATATTAATAAATTTTATATATACTATTTTAAAATTTTCAAATATTCATTATGTGCATTAGATATACACGCTCTTAAATCACATTTTTTTTTGCATATTTTTTAATTAAAAAAATTTAAAAAAAAACAAACTTACGATTTGAGCTTTGAACGCATCACATCTCTCAAGTCTCAATGACCCCAATAATTATTCTTTTTTATACTACTATATTCTAATCAAGCACACAGCCATGCTAGCAGTTAATTAATAGTATAGTTAATCGATTCATACGCCTTACATACAATCACTTCCATCGATAACTTAAATTTCTTGACTGTATGCATGGATCTGGTCGTAAACAAGAAGGGGCGGTTGAATTTATTGATAATTATATCAACCATAGTAAAGTTTATTCATGTTAAGCAAAACATAAATGGTATGGATATCATAATTAATGTTAGAAAAGATAAAAAAAAAACGTTCATTTTTTTTTATTAGAAGTATCAAAATTAATTTACCCTATGATCATCTAATTGCATACTATGTTACCTCATCTATTAATTCATTAATTCATTCATATTCTTGCAATGATTTAACTATCTTAAAATCTTAATGACTACGGTATTTGTTTTATTAATTTGTTAATAATATAACAACATGTAATCAAAACAAACATTGCATAAACAAATGAGCAACTTCTAAAGAGACAAAAGTGCAATGAATCCAGCGTGGAATTCACTTCATCAATGTGCTAAATAAATATACTGAAGGGTAGCATTTTCCGGATTGCATTCATTAATTACGAGTGTATGTATCTTAGATCTGTAAAAAACAAAAAATGCAAGAACATGTCATAGTACATACTGAAGGGTATTAACATGATTGAATAATTTTATTTTTACATTAACTATGAATAATAGAGTAATTAAGGGTGGTAGGAAGAAAGAGAAAGTGTAAAGTGCAAATAACATTGGATGCTAATTGGAAGGGTGCGTAGGTGCTGCCGGTCTAGAAGTGGTAGAACGCAGAGGATGATGCGTATTCGTCGGCACTGCTTTATGCACTCATGTTTCCCGGGGCTGAGTCCATGATTTTGATCTTAAATTAAAAGTGACACATTACACATACACATACACATACACATATAGTGTATTCAACTTGGTCTTATGCTACAGCTAGAAGGTGATGAATGAAGCAATTTACTGCTCATGCTTCCAGTTTTCTCGGCCACTGGTCTAGTGGGGTGGCGCAGTGTGCGTTCCACTCTGCTTTTTAATTCGTTCACAGAAACTTGATGTTGCCATTTCTTTGGAACAAGCAGGCAAAAAGGGCAAAAGTTGTTATATATTTTTTTTTACAATAATAGTTCTTGTGAAATTTTTTAATATGATATGAATAATTACATTTGACACATTTGTAACCAAGTCTTATCAGTTGAGAGTAACCTTATCGAAATATTAATAATTTATCCCGGAAAAGGAGCTTGATGTTGTGCCAAGGGAGCAATGTATTGCCCTCCTCTCGTCTCATCGGTTACTCCACAGTGATGCGTTGAAGTTTGACTAACAACGGTTAATATACATATAAAAAAGGAGGTTGCATACAAAAAATATAAAAGGAGGGATTAAGTTAATTCTTTTTGGAATTACTTTTCATTCTTATTTTTATTTTTTAATCTAAGGATGAGGGTGAGTATAAAGAATAATTTATTTGATGTTACTCTTAATAAGTTAATTTTTTTTAATATATGAAGAGGAATCTAATTAATTTTCATATTTGATTTAATGATTTTAATGAGTAACTCATATTTAATCATTAAACTAATAGAAAAAAGATAAAGAATACTCTTAAAATAAATTTATCTATTGAGCATATCTATGTGTTTATTGTAAATGTAAAATGATATATATGATTGGAGTGAATTGGTTTTATTCGCTGATGGGTTGGGATTTTGTTTATTGTTTTGATGAATTATTTGGTTGATTGTTGCTTTGTTGGACATAATATATTTTATAGACTATTATGAATATTTTTTTACACTATATTTGTTTTACTCATGGTAAATAACAGAGCATATGTGGTAAGTAAGATAACATTCTTGTGATTATAATGATCATATGTTTACTTTTAAATTATATATATATAAAGAAGAGATCAAGTTATTCAAAGATTAATTTTATAATAGTTATTTTTTATTCTCATCATTTATTTATTTTATATAAGTGTGATTTGGTGAACTAACTTAATGTAACTGGTAATTTCTTGAATTGAATTGGGTTAGAATTTTTAATTTGATATCAAAATAGACTATACCCAATTCAACTCGTCCTTTGCTAGACCAAAGATAAATTGGATCGGTAGACCTATTTTAACATCTCTAACAAAAATGGCCAATTATACTAAATGATTGAAAGGTTTAGGGTATCTTTGGTTGTGAGAAAGAAAATGAAGATAATGAAATTAGTGAATATGTGAGAAAATAAGTGAGAAATATGATGGAAATAGATTGTTTAGCGGAAGAGAAATGGAGAGAAATAGATGACAAATATTTGAATTAAAATTATTTACTAGTTAAAAAAATTAAAAGAGAAAAATAATATTGAATAAAAATGCATTTTTACCTTTTGGTAAGTTTATTCATTTCTGTTTTGTCTTGTTTTTTATTTTTAAAAAACTGATTATACTTGTTATGCTAGCTAACACTTTCTATAAAAAAGAAAAACACTTCAAATATTATATCTCTATATCTTTCATAATTTTAAATAGGCTGAAATATGTTTTTGTAAAATTGACAAATTTAATATTTCGTCCCTTTAGAATTTTTCATCAATATTTCGTTCTAATAAAATTATAATATGCATTTTTTAGCTTCAAGCAAGGTTTTGATTGTTTTTGAAACTTACATATAACTAATGTAAATAAGTTATACCCGTTTGGAAATCCAAATCTTGCACTAAATTAAAAAAATGAGGCATCCTAATTTTATTAGGACAAAAACAAGACATTTTTTTTTTGCATAAATGGAATCTAAACTTTGTGAATTTTATAACAACGAAAGTTGTGTTCATTCCTCCCGAATTCCATAAGAGAGGGCAAGATGGGAAAGATGTTGCAACAATAACAATTTCTCTCAGATTAGAGGATATGTTTTTAGTCGTGGATATCACAAAAATTCAAAAATTAATCTTATTTTCATACAACTAAACCATCATCCTATTGTCCTCACTTTCCTTGTCTTCCTTGCTCCCCCTCTCGGTTTTTGCACTACCAAACAAGAGGCTAACCTATCCCTTTAAGTTAGAAAAGAACTAATTTATGAAAATAGCTAATCTTTTAAAGATTTCTTAAAATGTTAAAAAATATGATTTTTTTTAAAATAAGCTGTAATTTAAAAACACATTATATGATTTGAATATTATTACTTTTTGATATTCAATTGCACATTTATCACCAACTATCACCATTTTTCAAAATTTATCACTCAAGTTCCCCATCCACCCCACCCACATTTTAGCATTGTATTTTTCAATTTTTATGTATTTTACTGATTCTTTAAATGTGTAATGAATTGATGTATTCATAAAAAAATGTATTTTGTCATTAATTTTTGCAAAACGATATCAGTTGTTATCATGATGGTAAAATGCATGATTTTTTAAAAGTGATCGTCTAATGTGTACAAAAAAATTTAGGTGGTAAAATTTGTAAAAATCAAAATTATGATGATAATTAAAATGTGCAGAAAAAAAATTAAATGGTAACATTAATAAAATAATAATAGTTAAGTGATAAAATATGTAATTCAACTTTTATTTTTTTAAAATAATTTCATGAACATCTTAAATCTAATAATTGTGCTCGTGAAGTATCATTACGATGGATAAGAAGGAAGGAAAAGTTTCAGTGGCTTTTAGATCTATGATATGATATGTGGGTTTCCTGTTTGGAAAAATTCGCTTTTGTTTGATTGAATTGGGACTCATCATCATATTTGCAATAAGCTGAGTTGAATGTAATGATGCTATATATTCTACGCGATAAGTTACAATAAGTTTCTTTCGTTGAACAGAAATATGCTCTCAATGATCTCCAAGTTGGAAAGACATTGCTAAGAATGATAATGTAACTAGATAAAGGTAATTAAGAGGGTACGAGATATTGTTTTCCCACTTAACAAAGTAACTATAAATTGTTTCCAAAACACAACATATCGTAATTTATATATATATATTACATCTACATCAACTTTTTTTTGGGTGAAAGTTACATCCACATCAACTAATGTACCCTGTCGTTGAGGAAAATTATCAATGTCGGGGTTATGGGATTCACAAATTGTGAAAATTAAAAAAAAAAAAAAAAAAAACCGATCATACTATAGTTAAGTATTAATAGAATCAGAATTTACTCATTTTAAAAAAAATATTATAAGATAAGTTATTTTAAAAAAAATTAAAATAATTTTAAATTTCAAATAAGTTTAAATTTTTACAAAACTGTGTACATGAAATATATTTAATAAAAAAATTAATTCAACAATTAAATTCATGATTATCAAATTTTTGAGTTAATTCACTGATTCTTAAGTTTACGAGTCCACTTGCAAATTAACTCGTGTGAACTTTCTCCTTTTAGTAGACTCTATAAAAATTTAAAGTAAACTTGATAGACTCTCGAGTTTAACATCAAATTAGCGAGTCAGCAAGTTAAAAAAATTAAATCAAAATGTAAGTTATTTTGGGTTATTTTTGTGTCTGTTTAATATTCAATATACATTCATTTAGTGTGTTGTTCCCGAATAAAAAAATTATCACCTTTAATAACATCAAACTTTTGTTTTTTAATAACATCAAATCTTCTATGAAAATAATCTATCACTACTATAACATCTGCAATTTATTATCCAGTAGTGATACATTACTAGGCTTGTTATTTAAGTATAGTGAAATTTATGATTTACTATTTTACTTTATTATATTGTTAAAATGTTTAATTGATATTCTATTTATAGATATTTTGTTATTATTTTTATATGAAGTGAATTCTTACAAATCTACGAGTTAATTGAGTTCACAAATTGAATTTATAGATCTCTCACGAGTTTACAAAAATTCTCAAGTTTAATAAACTTGATTAAATTACTTAAAAAATTTGTTCAATAGTGTAATTCATCCTATATATATAGAGAGAGAAAATAACATAAATATTAATCAATATAATATATAAGTTTAATTTAATAATAATTTTTTTTAAAAAAATATCCTACAAAATATTTATTAATTATTTAAGAGTTTGTATAATTTTATTTTTTTGACGGAGAGTTCATATCGGTACAATTTAATTATGTATGCGTATAATATAAAGTTTCAATCATAGTTTGTTTTCTCCGTGAAAAAAAAAAAAAAAAACCAACAAACAACAAAATTTGTGCTGCATGGACACCGCTTCAACGCTCTCTGTCTCCAATCCTTGGTCGAGAACTTGTTTTAGCTGGTTGGTTCTATATACCCTTTTTTCTACTAGACTCAACCGAGTTTCTTATGGAATTGTCTTACGACAATTATCTACAATTGCATGGTTCTGTATCCCGTTCGTATATATAGTTGGGGTTGCACCTAGCACAACCCCAGCCACCATGGACAACGACAATTAATATATACCCTGAATAATAGTAATATATATATAGTTAAGAACATATAAATCTACAAGGGGAAAGAAGCGGTGGCAATGTAAGGGCAGTGAAGGTGACAGATTTGAGATTTGCAAGAGTTGCACAGAGGTGCCGATGAGGACAAGTCGAGTTCATAGTCTATCTGGCTAGCTAGAGGAGTGTTGATTGTCTCAATTCTTATGTCTGTGAAAAGCTGAAAATTGATTTTAACTTTGGGATTTTATGCATTGCATTATTGCAGACAACCAAATTTAAAAGATAATCTTCATAGGCTCTTCTTTAAAGATATACCGTTAAAAAGGCTGACCTCCAATGAAACATTGCTAAAATTAAGGTTAATTTTTTTATGGCATGGCTAAAGGGATTCGTTGGCTAGTACTGTTTTATTTCATTTCTCTATGGTGCATTATCTTGCTTCTCTCCACGGTTTCACGAACAAACACTGTTTTCAAAGAAATATTAAAATACTACTAGCTTGAACTTTTTTGGTTTAGGAAAAATATGGATTGTAAAATTTCACGCAATTCAATTCTAACTAGAATATTTTTAATTTACTAAATAATAAAAGGAATATATTAATCCCTTAAATTCTTTGAGAGTCTAATTAACATTATCTTGTATAAAGAATATTTTGAAAAAATATTTTGACTAGTCTCATGCATAGCCAATAAAAAATAAAGTAAGAAATATATTAATGATAAAAGAGATTTTTTGTCATTGTGATACTAGTGTAAAGTATTCACCAGTTTTGCTAATAAATATTTTTTGTTGGAAAACCTCATTGACCATCTTTAGTAGAATATTTTTCTTTCAGTCACATTTTTTTATTCATGAGACTCAAACTCAATATTTTACTTAAGAAGACTCGACTTAATATCACTCAAATTAACTATTTATTGATAATAATGAAAGAGATTCAAGGAATTACAACTAATAAAAATATGTTTCAATAATAGTATTAGGGTTAATTTTGAAATATTATATAAAGTTAACACAAATTTATTGCCACTAAGTATTAACTACATTAACTAATTTCTTTAATTTTGATAAATTAGTTAATTAAGTATTATTAAAAAAGATGGGAGGGAGTATTAGTTTGTTTGGGTTCTTTAAATAAGAAATAAAAAAATACTATATTTTTGTGCCAAGTATATATCCTTTTGGATTTGAATATGAATAAAAAAATTAATATATATGATAATTTTTTTAGACGACAGATATTCTTCATGAAAAGTAATTCATAAAAAAAATTCTAATTATTTAATGCAACTGTATATCTAAGACTTGAACTCGAGATTATTTGTTAAACTTAAACAACTTCATGCAATTGATCACATGCTTATAACTTAAGAACTCCACAGTTAAGTGTGTTTGGCTTGAAATAGGTATCAGATGAATGACCTTCTAGAAAATTTTCCAGAAACGTGTGAGTAAGGACAAAACATGTTAAAAAGTTCTCATGTTGGTTTGTGAAAACACTCATTAATCCTAGAGGCGATCGAAATAGATTGTTGATGTCTCAAAAATGACTACTTGGGGAGGGTTCTGATTGGTGAAAAGTTCTGACCAATAAAAAATTAAGTGAAATATCATAGCATATGAAGTGCTCAGAAATTAACAATCAAGAATATTACATATATCATTTTTACTCACCTCTTTGATTTTTGTGATATTAACTACATGACTTTAAAAACCAAGAAAAAATATTTCCATTGAAACAAATTCCTATGAATGAATGGTAGTTTAGAAAATGAACTTAATTGTTAATGAGATTTAGAAAATTAGATGAAGTTAACTTCTAACTTCATTCCTTTTTAAGAATCATTTAATTTTTTTTCAACAAACCAAGAAATACACGAGGAGAAACTACAATGTAAATGAGATTCATCCTTAAAGGAAATATTGTTAAAATATAAATATGAGATAACGTCTAATATAAAAATAAAATGATTAAATATCTTATAAGGTAAGATTCATAAAAATAAATCTTAAAATTTTGAATTAAAATATAACATCTAATTCACTTATTTGATGATTTATAATTCATTATTATAAATCTTTTAAATTTACTCCATTACACAATAAGTATAACCATCTAATCCGAAAACAATTTAATTTTCGTGGCTCTAATCCGGGTCTCACTTACTGGCACGATCAAAGTTGAATGTGAAAAATGACACAGATTGGTTGGTAGGAATGAGTAAGTGGGGACTGAACCCAAACCCATTCCCGGGAGAACTGCATGTAAGACAAGTGTGTGAAATGCCAAACCCCAAATTTAATTTCCCTTCCTTAAAAAAGAAAAGAACCCTCCAAGGGCATTTCCGTAAGTGACCATCAATCCCCTAAACGAACCCTATCAAACAAATCCTTCAATTTTTTTCCGCCAGCCCGAGCCCGAGCCCGAGCCCGGATCTTTCGCGGACGTGTTTCAGACAAATTTTCTTCCGCGCAGAGCCAAAAGTCACTTCTCTCCATTATTTAATTCTTATTCTTATTAGTTATAATTTCTCTCTCTCACTCACTGCAAAATGAAACCCTCTGCCTTTACGCTGAAACTGTTGCTATTATATAAATCAACTCATCACCATCTCTCTCTCTCTTCGCTGAAAACGAGCAACAACACCTTGCATGCATTCTACTTCTCTTAGTTCTCCCCTTAACCAAACCAAAACCACTTGATCTATTCTTTTTCATTTAATCGAAAAATAATAGTAACTATAATATCACCACCACACCGACATGGAGAAGAAGTAGCTGTCCGTTCAAAGAGTAAGAAACTATTTCAGTTTTTTTGGGGCCTTTTTGTGTTTATAAACTGTTGCTGATTTCAGTGATTTGTTCTTATTACTACAGGACTAGTTCTTCATTTTGCACCATTTCATTCATATATCTCAATGGCTCGTGCTACTAACTGGCTTTCGTTCTCTCTCTCCCCAATGGAAATGCTCCGAACCTCCGAACCTCAGTTCCTTCAATACGACGCCGCTTCCGCTACTTCCTCACATCACTACTACCTCGACAACTTGTACACCAACGGTAATAAAAATTAAAATAGTATCTATTTTTTTTTTCCATCTTAGTTCTTACTAGTTCGATTTAACGCACGTGGGAAATGACCGAAACGGTTCGTTTTGTGGTGCAGGGTGGGGCAACGGGAGCCTCAAGTTTGAGCAGAATCTCAACCACAGTGACGTGAGTTTTGTTGAATCTTCGTCGCAGAGCGTCGGCCACGTGCCGCCGCCGCCGCCGAAGCTGGAGGATTTTCTCGGCGACTCCTCCGCCGTGATGCGTTACTCCGACAGCCAGACGGAGACGCAGGACTCGTCGCTGACGCACATCTACGACCACCACCACCACCACCACCACCACCACGGTTCTACTTCGTACTTCGGCGGTGACCAGCAGGATCTCAAGGCCATTACTGGATTTCAAGCTTTTTCGACCAACTCCGGGTCCGAGGTTGATGATTCTGCATCCATCGGAAAAGCGCAGGCCAGCGAGTTCGGGACTCACTCTATTGAGTCCTCCGGCAACGAGTTCGCCGCGTTCTCCGGTGGCACAACCGGAACCTTGTCGCTCGCCGTTGCACTGAGCTCCGAGAAGGCCGTTGTCGCGGCGGAGTCCAATAGCTCGAAGAAGATCGTGGATACCTTCGGCCAGCGGACTTCTATTTACAGAGGTGTTACTAGGTATACTATTTTTCTTCATTTCTTTATTATTATTATTATTATTATTGAATCAATCAATTACCGTTTATGTTTTTATTTTTATTATTTTGTGTGTATGGTGCTTGTGGTAAAGAAATGAGAGAATAGATGTTTCTCTTTTTCTAGTCCAAAGGATCTTTTGGGCATGTTGGAAGTTGAAAAAAAGTAGCCAGCCAGCTATTGTTGTTCAGTTGTGAAAATATATTGAGACAGTGATTTTGGATACTGAGTATTGACTATGGTGAGAGAGAGAGAGGGGGGTCAAGGTCAGAAATTTGGCCTCTTCTCACACATCTATTTCATGTTAGATTTTTTTTTTTTTTTGTGATGGGATTCTTCTCTTCAGGCACCGATGGACAGGAAGATATGAAGCGCATCTATGGGACAATAGTTGCAGAAGGGAGGGTCAAGCCAGAAAAGGGCGTCAAGGTCTATTTCTCTCTCTATGTTTTCTTTTTTTTTGAAGTAAATAAAAATGGGGAAAAATATATAAAATGGAGGAATAGAATAGGCTATGAAGCTATATGACTGAAAAGTGGCTTGCATGCATTGAAGGTGCAATTAATGGTTGGAGTGTGGTAGGACACCTGGGTTTCTTTGTGAACAGTCTTTTTTATGATTGACTGATTGGGGTATATGCACATACTATGCTGCTAGTGCTGCTTATTACTACTACTTCACTGTTTCTGCAATTTTCTTTCAATTGATTTGATCCTATGTGCCGCCATTTTGCCCCGTATGAGTTGGGTGTGTTTGCTTTCTTGTCTGCTCAGACATATTATATCTCTCTGCATTCTCTCCCTCTTCCGTACCCCCTTTGTTGACGCATCCATGTCTACTATCTTATCTCTCCGTCCTTCCCCTTCCTCATTAGTCATAAGTCATAACTGATATTGTTGCGTTAAGGGCTTTATCTTTTGCTTTTGCTTTCCCACTTGCCAGGGAAAGCTACGTTTGACCACATAACAACTCATATTGAAACTTGTACTTGCTCACATTGAGGTGGTGGGGCGCCCACTGTTGCCTGAAGGGTTTGTGACAGTGTGTCTGCCCCCCAGAATAATGTCCTCTCTTTGGTCTGAAACAAACTCACGGGATTTCTTAGATCTTATGTTGCAATGACAAATAACTATATATATTTTAAGTGTCGTTATTATTGGAAGAAAGAAGAGAAAGAAACGGCAAAAAAGCGATTTGTCTAAAAATCGTTCCAATGAGAAATAGGCAATTCGGCATTTCTTTTTCGGTCTGTTTTTTAAATGCTGGGGCATGTCTTTGACTATGAGCTACTTAGTGGGATTATTGAAAAATTTATCAACTGGAAAAGAAAAATTGAAAAGCACAGATACGATAACTTTAAAATTAATGTTGTTAATAGTTTGAACTTTTTGGTACAAATAAAATTTGACGAGTCATTGTACAAGGAAAAGAGGATGGGGTTTGATGGATCTAATCCAATGTACAGTTGTTTTCTATCCTATGTAGCAGCCATAAAGGGCGTGAGAGAAAAAAAATAAAGGAAAAAAAAAAGGTTGCTTGTGCGCATGCATTGTGGCAATTGGCTAGCATATGATCACTTTTCTTTCGGCCATTTGCATTTTGGGTTAGAAAAGTAATTTTTGGCAGATAACTTTGACTATTCCGTTAGCTGATGTTTGATATTTTTGTATTTTCCTTTGCATGGAACGGGACTTTGGTGCATTTCTGGCTGTCATTTGACTTTTTGACTCTTCTACAGTTTATTTGGGTAAGCAGTATTTTTCATTTAGATTTACTTCAAGAAATCTGCTCAACTTATCTTAAAAAAATTTATGTTGTTTGAGAGATGGTTTTGTGACATAGTAAATTGTCGTGGTTATCAGGTGGATATGATAAGGAAGAAAAGGCCGCGAGAGCTTATGATTTGGCAGCTCTAAAGTACTGGGGTCCCACTGCTACCACCAACTTCCCTGTAATGCAGTCACATCTTTCTTGTATTCAGTTTTGATAGATATTAGTTGCATGAAATCCAATACATATATATACCAGGACTGAAAACGTTGAGGTGGGGCCGAAGGAGAGATTCTACGGAAGGAATAATGTTTAGTGTTCATATTTAAATATGCCAGTATATACAAAAAATTTGCTAAAATGGAAAGTGGTTAATGGTTGGTGTTGGTGTGAAAGAAATATGCTTTACTTAGTACACAAAAACTTGAGGCTAAGGTGCCATGAAAAGGGAATATAGGATCTTCAGACCAACGTGGCATGGATGAAAAGAGGGTAGGTGGGGGTGGGGGGAATATAACTATTTAAGTATTATGTTTATGTAGATAGCTTCGGTTTTTGTTTGGGGTGAACTTGTACATATATAGCTTCTGAAGTCGTTGATATGTCAATAACTTCTTGGGTGCATTGTACATATATAATGAACTGAGGTTATGCATGGATCAGTATTGGAACACACGTCACTGTCTCACTGACCTTATTTCTATCCTCATTTCTCAGGTTTCCAATTATTCGAAGGAAGTGGAGGAGATGAAACATGTAACAAAGCAAGAATTTATTGCATCATTGCGGAGGTTTGCTTGAGTTGTCCTATTAAAATTCTAGCATTGTACTTCTACATACGCAGCTACTGAATATTCGGATTTCCATTCTTGCAGGAAAAGTAGTGGTTTCTCCAGGGGAGCTTCCATATACAGAGGTGTTACAAGGTTAGTAACTTTAAATTATTTATTGATGTACTTGATCCTATGTTTCTATACTCATAATTTGTATCTTGCAGGCATCATCAACAGGGTAGGTGGCAAGCAAGAATTGGCCGTGTAGCTGGAAACAAAGATTTATACTTGGGAACATTCGGTATACACGTTTTCTTCCATAGTTGCTATGTTATAAAAAATTATTGTATTGTTTTAAACTTTTTAATGGATTATTGTTAATGGTCAAGTTTCCCCGCATCCTTATTCCTGGTCAAAAGTACAAAAATAGATGATCATAGTAGATAAGATCATAGCACATAAAATAACAGTAAACATAAGGACTGACAATCAACTAGCCCATATATTGATAATTTGCCTACATAGTAGACCAGTCCAATCTTTAGACCTTTTTAACTAATCTTTAATTTTCTTGTTGTTTTGCTGGCTTGACTTGAAACAGTGATTTTACATTGTTTGTCATTTATATGAGGTGGAAATAGAATATTCTGAATAATCATCTAACTCAGTTCACATGGTAACAGCAACCGAGGAGGAAGCAGCAGAGGCATATGATATTGCAGCCATAAAGTTCAGAGGTGCAAACGCGGTAACCAACTTTGAGATGAATAGATATGATGTGGAAGCTATAATGAAGAGTTCTCTTCCAGTGGGTGGGGCAGCAAAACGCTTGAGGCTTTCCCTTGAATCAGAGCAGAAAGCTCCTCCTGTGAACAGCAGCAGTCAGCAGCAGAATCCACAGTGTGGTAACGTGAGTGGCAGCATCAATTTCTCAGCCATTCATCAGCCAATTGCTTCAATCCCTTGTGGAATTCCGTTTGATTCAACAACAGCATATTATCCTCACAACCTTTTCCAACATTTTCACCCTACCAACGCTGGTGCAGCAGCGTCTGCTGTTACTTCTGCCAATGCAACCGCACTAACTGCACTGCCAGCATCAGCAGCAACTGAGTTCTTTATTTGGCCTCATCAGTCTTATTGATCTAATCAAAACTAGAATCAAAATCTTTTTCTAATTTCCTGGTTATGCTAACAAATCAAACGCCATAGTCTCTGGCACAGTTTAGCTGACCCCCCCTCCTCTATTATTAACCTAAACTAAAAAAGGAAAAAGAAAAAGAAAAAAAAGAGGAGGTTTTTGAGTTGGCTAGTCTTGGTTACAGTAGGAAGCTGGATATGTAACTAACTGCTTAAGAAATGAGAAATATTTCGTGCATCATAATTTTGCACAAGAATTTCCTCAATGGCTTAGCTTGCAGCATTAGTATGATCGCTTTTGTTTAATTGTCAATTTGGCTTCATGTTTTAAATTACAGTTCATAACTCTTCTGAAGTGAAGTTGATGGTTCCCTCGTCTGCCCAAATGAGCATATCCTGGCATGATGGAATGATCCATCAATAACGCAAATCGTAGCTTTTTCGAAATATAATTCACTTGAAAAAAAAAAATGTCTAGATTACATAATGTGAATAAAAATGTTTGAAGTTAAGTTATGGCTCAATATGGTTTTGGAAACTGTTTTAACAATGAAAATATTTTGTATTTTTCATTCCATGTTTGTACTTAATAAAAAATATCATTTGATTTTCATTTAGTTTTCTTTTTAAAATATTATATAGGAAATGGAGGAATTTTTCTTTAATTACTTTTACTGTTCTATAATTTTCAGAATAAAAGATGACATTTTTTTTAAATATTTATAAAAAAAATTAAACCTAAACTCTAAACTTTGGTATCTTGTAACAGCAGAGGACCTGTTCAGATGCGAGAGAGAATTCTAAATGGGTAGTTTTTTTTTTAATTTTGAATCCACTAAAAATACATGGTAATAAATCAAATTTATTGTTAAAAGTGTGAGACAATGATAAATTAATCTTTGAAAGATAAAAAAATTTAAATTTAGATAGGTAAAAGGTGATAAATTAATCATGTGAATAATTTAATGATAAATTGACTTCTCAACTTTATAACTTAATATGAAATTAGTCTTTCAACTTAATAACAAAATGATTTTACAAATTTAATAGCAGCTTAATTTATCACTTTGCATATTCGTGAATTAAATTTATATTTTTCATCTTTTAAGATTAATTTGCTATCGCACTTTAATTTCAAAAAATGAACTAGTACGATACTTGTGCGTACGCATGAGTAATACCGCTGCGTAAGCTTTTTATATCAATTGACAAATGATATATATGTGAAATGAGCAATTAATTAAGACTATATATTTAGGAGAAAGATATATTATTGATTGACTTTTTAAAAAGCAAAATATTGCTAGTGATTGTGTTTTTAAATGAGTGTATATAGTCCAGTTAGGATTGACAATAAACTACATCGCCAAAAAGAGAGAGCTACGATACTAAGAAATGAGTTTAATCAAAACTCTTAAAGATAACTATGCCTATTACAATAAATTTCAAAAGAAACTTATAACTCAAATTGACAAATTACATTTGCATGTATAATCCTAGTTGAATCTATCATAGTAAGGAAATATCTAGTGACAAATTATATTAGTAAATTAGTGTTTTATGTCATCAGAAAGTGATTGTCTTTTTAAATGAGTGTAAGTAATACAGTTAGGGTTGACAATAAACTACATAGCCAAAAAGACAGTTACAAACTTACAATATTAAGAAAAGAGTTTAATAAAATCTCTTATCTTAAATATAACTATGTCTATTATAATAAATTAGCAAAATAACATAATTGTATTTGGATGTCCTAACACAACTGTTACGGTTCCATTTCAAAAGCAACTTATAACCCAAAATGACAAATTATATTTGCATGTAGAGTCTTAATTGAATCTGATGTGGTAAAGTGGTACCTAATGTCAAACTATATTAACAAATTAGTGTTTTATGTAATAAAAAAAATCAAATATTAACTAATTAGTGTCAAGACAAATGTATATCTCTAAAAATACTTATCAGCAAAATTTGTAGTATAATAATTGAAATTATCTTTTTTTAGATTTTTATATTAGAAAGTATATTATCAATAATTATTGAATTTGTAAATTGTAACCAAGAGTATTGAATCTCAGGACATTATTTCCTAAAAGTACTTACCAAAATAGTCATTGTTGATTCAAAATATACTCAATTATTATTGTTGTAGTGTATAAATATGCATAATTATGAGAAATATGATTAATATTTTATAGAGCGATAAATATTATAAATACAATGAATTAATTTTCAGATGCTTACCATATTTTCTTATAAAATTAAAATTTTATATTAAAATAAACATAATTAATTATTTAGTATTTATATTCTCTAACATGAAACAAATGATTAGAATAATAGAGCAAAAATCAACCAAAATTCTAATTTTTAGGCTACTTAAATCATTGTATTTTATTATTTGAAAATTGAAGCTATTGTTCGTATTCTTATTTGTTTCTATCTTAATAAATTTTATTTCAATATATTTATTATGTATTTATGTAAAAAAAAAATCAACATTATTACAATTAATGTAATTTGTGATTTTCAGTACGTAATATTTTGTAATAAAAATATATTTAATAAACTAATATTAAAATATTCATATATAATTATGAAATAATAATATTTAACCTTATTTTATAAATATTAAACAAAGAGACAAAATAGTATTTTATAATAAATATATCAAGTAATTAGATTTAAATTAATTTATAGTATAGAAATTTCAACTACATAATATAAATATTATTAAAAAATGGTTTATTCATAAAATTATTTTATGATTTTCAAGTAAAAATGATTTTATAACATTTCAAATGAGAGCTATGTTATCCATAATGCTTCGTCTAAAATAATGTTCATCATTTTTCATTAATGATACTTTTGGTTTTTATTATTAAAAAATAATTCAAGTGATGATACCACCGAGTAAGTATTTTTGAAGTATTGTAATACAAATATATTTAATAAATTTATTTTAATAGTTATTATTTATTTATGTAAAAATGATTACAAAGTAAAAATGAGTTTCCAAAGTAAAAATAAACATTGTTTAGTCTTTGATATGCAATTGTTTTAATTACTCAAAAAAAGAACTTTTTCGTCTATTATGGTCTTAGTATGATCATCTAACATGAATAATATTTGGAGTCTCTATCATAATTAAAATTATTTTTAATTTATGATATGATTGAGTCTTTGGCATGCACTTATGTAAAATACTAAAAAAAAGCTTATTTAGTGAGTAATTTAAAACTATTTTGTAATAAAAATACATTTTAATGTTACTACATATTATGTAAAAATTAAAACTAATATAATTTATGATATTATTGGATAATTAATTTAAAATTACCTTGTAATAAAGTTGCAAAAAAATATTCTTGTAATAAAAATATATTTAATAAATTAATTTTAATAAAAATATATTTTTTGTAAAAATAATTTCTAATTAAAAATTATATTATAAGTTTTAAAATTAAAAATAAATATTATTGAGTTTTTTATGTGCAATTCTATTAACTATTTGGATAAGGAATTATTTCTTTATAATTTATCAAGTCTTTGATATGTATTTGTGTAAAGTATTCTAAAAAAGAGTGTTATAACACATAATATGATTCTAAGTATGATTTTTATTATGAATGATATTTGTGATTTCTACTCTAAAAATTTAAACTAATTAAATTTATGATAATATTAATAAAACAATTTGAAAATATTTTTAAAAAATTTATACTGTATAAATTAATTTTAAACACAGAATCAAAATACTATTTTGTAATAAATATGTTAACTAATTAGATTTTTTTACTTTAACAATTTCAATCTTATAATATAAATATTAGTCAAAAAAATATTTATTTATGAGATTAACTTAAATTGATTTTATACGATTTCTATGTAAAACTGATCTTATAGGATTTTAAATTAAAAATAAATTGCAGAAATATTTTTATAATTTTAAAAAAATTATTTTATAAAAAAATAAATTTTTATATTAAGACAAACATAGTTAGATATTATCTAGAAATGAAAAAAAGATAATATTTATGCAATAAATAAATTTTTTTATTTACAACAATATTGAAAACAAATTAAATTTATTTTCCAATAAATATATATTTAATAAAAAAATTAATATATTTGTTATGTTATTTATATAAAACAATTCAACACTATTATATTTCAATATATTTATGTAAAAAAGTATTATATAATAAGCTTGAGAGAGATAGTTAAATATTCATTCTTGTTACTAACAACCCTTGACACAAGTGGTAGTGACTTTGTCTCAAGTAATCTAGAATTAGAATTTTGATTGTAAACTTGAATTAAACTATATACTAGTGTTATTTAATTAATTTAAATCAGACATATAATTCTGTAATTAATTACAATGTTCGAATCTTCAAAATCACACTGATCATGGCTATCATAATTATGTTTTTATGAATCAAATAATTAAATCATTTACATTAGACAAATAAATAAATAAATATTGTTACGTGATGTCTGCTCACCTTCCAATTTTTGTTATTTGTCTTTATAGAGCTCCTTCTTTTAAGTATTTTGCTTCATTTTAGTAATTGAAAATATTAAAAGTACAAAATAATGCCTACAACCAAACTTAAAATGCTAAATATTAGAAACATTTTAAGACAATGTCTTCTGTTTTTGCTGATGAAAAAAAAAAGACTTGAATTTTTTTAAAATGTATTCTGATGTTCGAGTTATCTATGAATAGTGACTGGCCCAACCCAAATGCATTTACTCAAATTTGAAGTTCTTTAGGTCAAACTAGTCTCAACTCATTCAAGTCCAACTAGATATTATTTGAGTCACGTGTTTTTGTTTTCAAACTTATGAACTATATGATCTTTAACATGGTATTTTTTAAATTATTATTTATTAAAAAAATTGTATTTATTTATTATTTTATATATTTCTCTCAATAAAACCAAATACTATCATTGTATGGCTTGACCTGATCTAAACTTAGTTCAACTTTGATTTTTAAAAAAATACAAAAATCCAACTAAGTCCAAATCAAAGTATTTTTCATATTAGTTATAACTCAATTCAACAAGCGAATACCCTAATTAAGATTTATTTGAAGTTAAAAAAATGTGTTAAAAAAATTAGAAAGCATGTTGCTAGTATTTTCCCATATTTTTTATACTGTTAAGCTTTCTATATGTACAGTATCGCGCACAGTGATCAATTTTCAATTTTTGTTTATCCAATCTTCCTACATAATTTTAAACCATGTGGGAAATGGAAAACAAGAAGCATTTCATCGCAGACTACTTTCATATGGGTGGAACATCCATGTGTTGAATGGCACTGCAGAATAAAAAAGTTACACAAACCCTGCTGCATCATTTCTAACACTACATTGTTGCTTGAAAACCAGTGGTTCTCAGGCATTAATCCAAAGCCAAAAACTATGATTTTGCTTCTTGAGTAACGCTCCCTAAATTTCAAGGCTAAATAACAAGCCAACTTGGCTTGTGACTTCGGATTAGACCACACACGCTGCTACAAAATATCACTCCATCCTTTCAACAAATATACATAGGGGAAAACAATAAAATCCCACTAATGAGTTATAATTTGTTTAGTTTACTCCATGATTAATTGCCTGTGGCGATTGAGGTCCTTCAAGTAACTTGAGCAAGTATAATCTTCTAGGTCACACGCCTCTAACATGAGAGATTTCTGTGCAACTAAATTTTTCTTTGGTTCTATAATTGTCTCTTCACCCTTTAGTAGAAGCACAACCTGTAGTGTTTAACAAGAATACAAGTTAGCTTCCTAGCAAGGAAAATGGTACAACAATGCTGCGAATCAAACTAAGCTGAAAAAGAACATATGCTCATTTTCTAACCTGATTCATGTATGGCCGCTTGGAGGATGCATGGTGGACACACATGGAAGCCGTCAACATGGTGCGCTTCATTTCAGTAAGATCATATTCCTCTCCTAATCTGGGGTCTGCTAAATCCTTTACATTGTTTGTGTCCAGCAGTGGCTTTGCCTGACAACATAAGAAGAATTTTGCAAGGCATTATATAAAAATCTTGAATTCTTAATTGCCAAATCCTCAAGTGAAAGACTCACTGATATGTGTTCTCAGTGAAACCTATTAGTCTAATACACTCCATGACATTTAGGGGGTTATGAAGACTTACCCAGATGACAAGACTTTGTCTACTATTCGAATCAACAGCACGGCGACCTGTTATGAGCTCCAACAGCAAAACTCCAAAAGCAAATACATCAGTTTTCTCATCCACAACTCCATGCATAAAGTACTCTGGGGCCAAATATCTGCAGCCAACAATTTGATGCAAGCAGTGTTTTAACTTTTAAGAAAACGGTTAAAATAGGAAATATGTGAGTCAATGAAGCTACAACACTAACCCAAATGTTCCTTCTATTGGGAAGACAACGTGGTTTGTCCACTTACTTGGGAGCCACTTTGCCAGTCCAAAATCGGATATCTGAAGTTTATTACAGCGCCAATTATTTCCCTAGCCTAGTATGATAGAAAGAATATAAATATGAAATTTCAGTTTATATTATAAGCTGCTACCATAGTACCTCAGCTTCGAAGTTTTCGTTTAGTAATATATTGGAGGCCTTGATGTCCCTATGAATGATTCGTCTCGGGCACTCTTTATGGAGATAATGCAATCCCTCTGCCACCCCAATAGCTACCTTGAATCTTATCTTCCAGTCCAAGCATTCAGAACCTGACAAGTTGAACATCTCTTTGTTAGCCATGCCAATAAGAAGTGGAATAATAAGAGAAGGAAGACATGAATAGAGAAGCTAAGATGGATTCAGCACCGCACCAAAAAGCAAAGAAGAAAGACTGCCATGTGGAGCAAGCTGTAGGACAAAGTATAGGCCACAATCAACCCCAAAACCAACAAGGCGCGTCGCATTTGGGTGGTTTATGTGTGCTATGATCCCAAGCTCCGTCAAGAAATCACCAGCTCTGTCTGCAGCATCCTTTTCATTCTTCATTAGCCTCTTTACAGCTATAACCTGACCATCGGGTAAGTAGCCTTTGTACACTTCAGCGTGACCACCTTTTCCAATCAAGTTCTCTATGGTGCCACAAATAACAAATAACAAAATTAAAACAAATGAAAAGTCAAAGGATAATTGTTATTGATTTTATTAGTGGTGTGTAGGTTCTGAACTCAGGCACATAAAGAGTTTTTATGCAAAAGACCAAAATGATTTTTTTTTTTATATGTAGGAATGGAAGAGGAATACCATAAGATTTACAACAATTCACACACTCTACTCTATTAATTGAATTAGACCCCCTTAGTTAAGACCAAAAGGATATAGTAGTATTCAATTTAGCTTAATCGGACTAAAAGGGCAAATCTCAAAGGCTCACCAACATCCGTGGAATGTAGACTTTGACCTAGAAGCATAATTTGGCAACTATTTGCTATTAAGTTGAACAGTGTTGGACTTGGTAAATTACATGGGGCAATGTCATGTTGAAACTGAGTCTAATGTGGAAACGTACTAACTCTAATGTGGAAACGTTATTTGACTGGCTTCTTATAGAAATTATTTCTATCATTGACTAATAGTCGAGATTTTAGAAAACAAAGGCTAGTGATTTAATATACATGTTTCCCTATATAGTATTGGCGGAATGCAGCTTTCACAACTGTTTTGCTACATCTGCATTTTTACATTATAAAAGTAGTATGAACAATTCAAACTCAATAACTTTTCCCACATTAATTATAAATTGTGTCAAGTGGCTTTTTTTTCTTGGTCAAATCTCATTAGGTTGAATGAATATTTATCTCAAGGATCCAAATCGAAAGAAAGAAACAGACAAAATGCGTCATAAATTTTGATTACTACAAATACTAACAAAATAACTCCAACACCAGACCCTGTAGCAGTATAAAAGAATGTACCTACTGCGAGAATTGAAACATGTGACATATACCAATTACCAACCATAATTAACACCATTTATAAAACATCTTTTGGAAGATGAAAGATGTCAACTAAGCCAAAGCCGTACCCTTGATAATTTTCAAAAACCAATTTATTAGCTTGGCTCATGCATGTGCTATCTATGAAATCAAGTGAGAAGTGTCTTTCTTGTAAAGTTGTAAACTATGGTCACACTAATATGCCTCTTTTCAATGGACACACTGTCCAATCCCAAAGGCTAAAGGGTGAGACACTGTCCAATGTGGCTGACCAGTGACAATCAAAAGCACTGGCGCATACGACTCGCCCGTGTTTCTGTGTATTTTCAAGACAAATGTCTTTTAAAGTAAGGATAATGTCTTTAAAGTAACTTTGTCTTTTGTGCAAAGTACACAAGTTATGCATAAGTAATACTACTAGCTCTTTAAAAATTGAATGACTAATACTAGTATTATGCTAATGCCATTGCACTTTAAATTAAAACAAAATAAATTTTTATATACTTAAAAAAATCCAATTCAATTGAATGAATAATATATTTAAATATTATAAATTCTATCATATTATCGTTAGTTTTTGAAGATAAAAAAAATCTTATGTATATTTTTATGGTGTCAGACTTTAGTATCCAGCGTACACTTGCAATCTGCACTTGGTAAAGAGTAAAGTGAGGCCCCATAAATTACAAGTCCTTGTCTGTGGAGATGCAGAAACAGGAACCCTATGTAATGCTACGGTCAAAAAGGTCGTCCACTCTACAGTTTCCTAGGGAAAGTTTGGCACTAACCAACTCCCAAGCTAATGGCGGCAATTAACCGCCGAGTCATCATCATTCATCATCCATAATATACAACAATCAAACATGTTATATAAAATTAATAATTGAAACCTAAACCTATTTCACCCACAAAATGTCTCTTAAAAACACATTTTTCTTACTTCTCTTTTCAATAATAAATAAACCTCTTACATATTTTCAGACCAACTATTATGTACCATCCCACGAGGGATGTCTCATCTCAAGTAGAAGAATGCACAGTCTTGCATTTATTGATTTGTAGGTTCAAATTCCTATTCATTTGACAATTTTGGTAAATATAAACCCTCTTTACATTTCATCATAGAAAAAGAAACCATTCTGTGCCATTCAAGAAAAGTTATAGCGAAAAGGATACATTATCTAATAGCACGAGAGTATACGCTAGTTATAAAAATGAAATGCTACATGATTAATTATAAAAGAGACATCAAAAGAGGAAATGAATCAGATTCACGTTTCTTTTCTTTAGCTAATGGTGACTGATTAATAAATATAGTACCAAACAACTTGCAAACTTATATCTTGGACGAACTCAAGGTAATCCTAACGGGTAAGTTGAGAACTAATTTCTTATTTTCTTAAAGCACCTATCTATTAGAGATCTATTTAATAAGCTGAACTTTCTCAATAAATGTTTTTTTATGCATATAAACTTAGGAGAAAAAAAAACTTGTGTCTACTATTAAAAAAGACAAATTCTTCACCAAATTATATAAATAAATAAATAAAACAGAGAGAGAGAGAGGGAGAGGGAGTTGGTTCATACCATAACTAAAATTACCAGTAGCAGCAGCTAACTCTTCATAATCGAAGTTCCTCCAAGAGGGTTTCGTGGGAAAAGCTCCAATATCAATACTATCTTCAGCACTTCGAATACGAGCAAGTTTTTTGGTGAACCCTTTCCGAGAGATATCATGGCCCACCGAAAGCAGAGGAACGGCTGTTAACTTTCTCACAGACTTGAACTTGAAAACGTCGATCATGGACTTCAACTGTTGCACGTAACCTTCCTTGGGAACCTCTTTTCCGGTCACCGCCGGCGACTTCTCCGGCGAGACGGAACTGAAGCTTTCGCTGCTTCCACTGTTGTCGGACTCTGTTCCCGAAACAGGGGTTTCCAGAATCGCCCTCGGCGATGACTCGTCGTCGATCGTAAACTCTTTCACGTGATTATCCGTGGTTGCCATTTCTGGGTTTTCCTTCTCTTCTATTTTCCCCTCTTCTCCACACTCTGCAGAAACAACAAAACACCGCGAGTTACAGAGAAAACAGGGGAAAAACAAAAGACCATAAAAACTTTCATTTTTTCCCCATGTAAACAGATAAAAATTTGTTGCAAATAAATAAACAAAATCCAACGTGGTTTCCTTTTCTGATAAATTAATTTATTTTTCTTAACTTTCCGTTTTATGTTCTCTGCACCCGAGAAAGAGGTGGTTATTTAAAAGAAGAAGAAAAAACATGAAAATAAGAAGGTTACCTTATATTGACATGGTATTCTGGTTGGGAGTGTTTATTCCAAACCCAAACAACTCGTGCCCGCACCTAAATACTAAAAGAAGGATTAATAGCGAGGAAGGTGAGAAAATCCTTCTTTAGATTTGGTGAGGGCCTTTAAGAGAGACAGAGGAATACAGAGGAAGAGGGAAAGAGGTGGATGCAGAATGGAAGCAGAAGAGAAAGCTGAGAAGAAGGGGTTTCAAAAATGGTATGTGTTTGAGCGGTGCTTATTCTTGGAAAGACAGGAGCATGCAAAATCCAGCTTTGAGTTTGAGCCTTGGATTGGAACGTTTGCTATATTTATACACCTACTGTTTTCACTTCTATTTTCCTTTCTCAGCATTTATTTATTTGTTATGTTTTCAACCTTTTCAATTGGATTAGTCTTGTGCCTTATTTTTAACTTTTTATTTGATGTTAGTGTTATCATGCACAATTTTTTTTTTTTATTGAATGTTTAGCTGTAAAGTATATTTTTAAGAGAGATAATTCTATATTAGTAATATTTTTAACTAGTATAATTAGAATGTTTGACTTTTTTTTATGAAATCTCAAATATTTTTATAAATTTTCATGAGTCGATTAAGAGATTTTAATCATTGATCCAAAGTATAATATATTTAAAGTTCTTCACCTTCTTTAAGAATGTATAGTGTAAAAATTAAATTTAAATATTTTTTTATAAACTTAATATGTGTATGAACTTTATCCTTACTAAATAATCTTATATTAACCTAATAGAATTATTATTAAAAAAAATCTATCAATATTTAATATAATTGTCCAAAACTCAAACTCAAACATCAATTAATATACAGACTTGGTGATTGTTGAATGTTAATTACTAAAAATTTGATTAATATTTTTTTTCTTTTGTGTGATGATGTATTAGGAAGCCAAATATGATCCTATTGGGATTAAAGGAATTTTAAGCATGAAGTATTACTACTTGTTGCGTAACTTGGCCAAAATTCAAAACGTAGGTGTTGCTCATTTAGAATACAGTCGATTTGATGTGGAATATTACAATTTCTAAAACAATTATTTAGACGATGAAAAAAATATATTTCTAAATATTTTATGTTTATAATCAATTTTATTTAAACAAATTCAAAAAAAAACTCCTCTTTTATAAATTATTATTCATTTTGTTAGTGTAAAATTAGTTTTGAAAAGTCAACGTTTTATTTAAATTAGACAAGCTACTATACAAATTAGTACTTTTTTTTAAAAGAAAAAGTCTTAACATGTATCGAAATAAGCATTTATAGCATGTTTGAAAATGTTTTCTTAATTATTTGGAAAAATCTTTTGAAAAGTTGAAAAATCTCATTTTTTAGAATAAGTTATTTAAATATTACTAATAAGGACGCTAAAATAAAAATAAAGAATGGTTTTGGTTTTATTGAGGAAGGAATTGTTGGTCGTGACTTTTGCCGTAACTTGCGTCGCCATATAAAGGCCAAATCAAATCATCATAATATCAACTGCAAATGGAACAGCTGCACTAACTTGTTTTTTAGTCTTCACTCGTTGCACTTCACCCTGGGTTTTTTTCTTTAAAAATATAAAACTAACTGATACTAGTAATTGATAATTTCACATTTGTAAATAGATTTTGTCTAGGCAGAAATCTTAAATGAATGTTAATGACACTCTTTCTATGCTGGATTAAAATTTATTAGAAATAATTAATTTTGATAGGTTTTGTATATCAATTGTAATAAATCAGGAATGAAAAGTAAAACTTATAAAAATAATGATTTTCAAAAAAAATTATAATCAATCATAAAAAAAACTTTAAAAAGAAAGTATCCTTAACAATTCTCTTATATAATTTATATTAATTTCTTATATTCGTAGTTGGTGTAAAATTATAAGATACTTATTGTTTAATTTATCTTTTTAATTGAATTTGTGTGCATAGAAGTGACTTGAGAAAGTAGAAAAATAAATATTAGTATTTTTGGATAAAAAAATGTGATTAAGAAAAGATATTTTATTGAAGATTGGCGACCAAATTTTGTGATAATTATTGTTAATGGATAATTTGTAATTATGAAATGATCCAAAATACAAAGTGAAAAAAAGGGGAAATATTGAATGGAAAATATTAAATGACAGAATTTTAATGGAAAAACATCAGCTTAATACGAAAAGAATGAACACTTAGATACTCAACATCTACACACCCAAATTTGAATATTTACTTAATTGAGAGGTATTTAAATTTTGATTGATATTCATTTAGACACTAAATTTTTACATCTTAATTTAAGTATTTCTCTTTTATTTAAGTATTTAATTTTATTCTTGTTTTTATGGGATCATCTATTATGAATTTACGTTAGACTCAGTTAATCATCCTAACTTTTTTTAGTCTTAAATTAACTATTGTTATTGGCATTCTACTTTATTCTCATTATAATAATTATAATATAATGAACATTTAATATATATATTTTTACTCGTAGAATCAAGAACACTAAGATTTATCGTAATTCACACCTTCTATTTAATTACCGGAACTAGTTAGACCCCCTAAATATTAAGTTCTAATTATAATATTAATTTTGTGAATTAATATTTCATACAATTTTCATGAGATTAAAACTCACTTTATAATGAACATGTAATAATTTTGTGTGTGTGAATTCCCATTTTTCCTTAAGAAAATATCTTATAGTGGCCCACAAATAAACATGTCACTTTATTTAATCCAAAATACTAAAACATTAAATGTTTATTTATATGTTGTTTAATTTGTTCACTTCTACCAAACATGATACTTTTATAATTAATCACATTAGTCACACTTATGAATCCAACACCTTATCATTTTTTTTGTGGTCTTATCAATTACGCTATTTGAGAAAACGATAACTTGTGATTTTATGTTTTTTATATTTGTAACATATATTTATTCTAAATTAATATATTTTGCACTGAAATTTAATTTTTATTACAATAATTGGATAGTGAGAATCAAACTTTAAATTACTTGGCCATTGAGACTCTAATATCATATTACAAACTAACCATCCTAAAAATTAAATTCATAAATACAGGTAAATAAATTGTTTTTATATTACACGTCTAATAAATAGCAATATGACTTTCTTCTCACCACTCATGTGCACTTAAACATAAAATTTAGTACTAAAAACAATAGCGAACTTATTAATTGCCTGTTAGTTTAGAAAGCAAAATTAAGGAAAATACAAAAGAATAATTTAATATTAGAAAGTGTGGCAATTGTTTTCATTAGGTAAAATATTTAATCAGGGACACAAAATATTCGAATCATTCAATAAATTAAAAATGAAGATAAAAGAGACTTTTGATGGGAGTCAAAGGATACAGAATAAATATTTAGATCGGTGAGGATGGTATGTATTGACGGTTAAACCATCACTAAAATATAAAAAAAAAAATTCGCAGGTAGGTATGTTTTTTCAACGAAGCATTACTTCCTTTTGTCGAATAAACACATTCTTCCCCTAATTACTGGATAAAGGCTAAAAATATATTTATTAAAATATTCATTTATTTTTATCATGATTTATATATATATATATATATATATATATATATATATATATATTGATATATTGTAATTTACAATAATATTTTAATCAAAATTTTTAAGATGTTTATTTTTTTACGTATTTATGCTCAGAAGACTTTTTTAATCAAAATATCAATTCTTCATCAATAAGCATATGCCCTTTTTATATTTTGACCCCAAAAAAACGTCCTCTTATAAATAAACATATGTCTCAAAGGTATGTTAATTGATTAATGGATAAGTCGATCTGCATGGTTTTCAATATATAATAAATATATTTATTATTCAACAACTAGTAGATTTAATTATTATCTATATAAAAATTAAATATATTAAAAAGCAGAAGACATGTTAAATTTTGAATCACTAAAAATTCACGAAGCGTATTAATTATGACGACAAGAAAATTGAATAATTTAGTTCTCCATTTTTTTAAAATGTTTTATCTTTCCTTGTGAGACAAGATTATCAGTAATAATTAAACAGACATTGCCATAAGGTAGTAGTAGATCTAATATTACCTCTCTTACTTTTTATATGAAACAAGTTAATTAGATTGAGAATCAGTTAAATAAATTGTTGGAGTCACTTATTTATAAGTTGGATATGCTAGTAAATTAGTGTAACTCAATATGGCCCAACTAGTTTTATGGTTAAACTAGTGAATCAGTGCAATTTACCACTAGACCATATTTATTTGGTAAATTTGTGGAAAATTTTAAAATTAGAAATATTATACAAACACATTCTTTTTAATACAATCTCTACTATTATTTAAAATTAATTAAAAACTATAAAATTTTGCTGTTGTAACTTCTTATTTGTCGAGCCTCACTTGTAATTTTGTAGTCCCCAATAATTTTTACCAATAGTAGAGAGTGTGTAATTTTTTTTAAGGCAGTGAAGAGTGCATTATTGATTAATTGTGTTGCTAACATATATATAAGAATAATATTCTAAATAAGTTTTTGATCTTTGTAAATATACCTATCTTTTTTTTTTAGTCATTTTAATTATTTTTTAAAAATAATACCTGTAACATCAATTTTTGGAGTTATTTGTCATTATTTAATTACCATTATTTGCGTGTGAGGATATGTTAAGGAACTAAAGAGTAAGTGACTAAAAAAAATGTGCATGTTATGATCTTGTCGATTCACTTTTCTATGAGCTCTTGTGGAAACAACACGTGCCAAGTAATGTGATGATCTTTATTTAGAGACTTTCTCTGGATCGATTGACAACTGTGGACAATCTTTGAAAGAGGAATCTTTGCACACAAAATCTGCCAATATTTGTTCTTTTTGTCAACAGGAATAGGAAAATGCCATACACTTATTTTTTACTTGCAAGCTCTCGTCAACAATGTGAAACAAGTGTTATCTATGGCTTGGTATCTCAACAGTTCATTTACGGGTTTCATAGAAGATATATGGGTTCTGGGAAATTAATCCAAAGGGGATTTTGTAGGGGTACATGGGATTTTGTAGGGGTACAGAGGATGATTTATAATGCCGCATATGTTATTTATTAAGAGTGTGTCTGGACGAGGGAAGAAATTTTAAATTCTAAGAATTTTAAATATTTTAATTGAAATTTTTTTATTTTTAAAATTTTGTATTTGAATAAAAAAATTAAAATTGTGGGGATGAAAGAAAATGAATGCAAAGACAAGAGAAGATATGTGTGACGTGCTTCCAAAGAGAATAATATTGATACAACATGGAAAATCGCAGGGAAATCAGGACATGACAGCGTATACCATCATACCCGACCATAGTAGCATTTAGTCAACGATGCAAAGCATGACTTAGGCCCTTCGTGCCGACGAGTACCTCCACCGCGTGATAGGCAGTGATGACTGCTCCCTTGACTGACGGGTGCAATTCTAAGTGTCTCCATATCTGCACCCGATCAACATTCTGCGAGCATGAGGGAAGAGTCGCGAATTCGAGAACGAGATTTTGGAAATTTTCAGGTGGGAGAGAGGATAAAGATTACAAAAAAAAATACATGAACGTTTTGGAAGGTTCTTCTATTAACAAAAGAATTTTAATTTCTCACATTTTAGAAAAAAAAATTAAAATTTCACATTTTTAGTTGTTTAAAATTTTGTTTTAAAATTTCAAAAATTTAAATTCTTCATAAAAAAACATCAAAACGATGAATTTTAGATTAAAAAAATTTAAATTTTCTGATAAATTACTTTACTCAATTAAAATTTTCTATCTAAACGTAATTTAAGGTATTTCTTCTACCAATTAATATTGGTGGTGGTGTGCTTGCTAGTGTCTCGGTTTATGATTTTGATCATTTCTTCTTCTTCATAAAACTGATTATATTATTATTATTGATGCAATTGAATTCTATATGTATGTCAATTTATGAATACATTTGTATAAAATGATTCAAATATTGTTTTGGGCAAGTTGGTTCAATTTTATTTATTTAGTAACAATGATGAAATTTCATGAGAATATGTTTCCCAAGTCAAGTGTTGTTAGTCTGAAAAGATTTCCAAAGTAACAAGAATTTATTTTATAAGCCATTGCCACTAAGATAAAGATTTAAAGCCATCAATACCCAAATTTCCAATTCTCCCCGACTAGTAAATCAATAAAATCATCAATGGCAACAGCTAAATCTTCTACCAATGCTCCTTTGGTTTTACTCAAAACTTTATGCCACCTCCCACTTATCACAATAGCATACTTCCACCCATTTGGTTGCTAGGAAGCCTTGAACAAAACCAGATAGGCCTTCCATTGAAAAACTAAGGACCTAAAATAAACCCAATTATCCAAATCCTACAAGCAACACTGCAATTTTCAAAACCGCAATTGCAGCACCCACCTAGATTATTATTACCCACAGACAACACCAGTAGAACTGTCACTCTCAGTCACAAGAGACAGAAAAGCTGAATGCTCATGCTTGCAAGAAAATCCCTTAATTGTTTCTGAATTTCAGTTGCAATCTCATTGGAGCATCACGCATTGCCTTCGTCTAGACATCTACCTCGTTCCCTGCTTGTGGGAAAGGGGTGTTGTCGTATAGCAAGGGACAGCATTGGAAAGATATCAAATTTTAATTGGTAAAAGAAATAAATATTTTACAATAAAATTTATAGACAACTGTCAAAGTTTTATTGGGCGGATATAGCATTTCTCAAAATAAAATAAAATTGTATAGAATAATATTTATAAGATCATATGGCAAACTGAAGTAGCAGTTAACAATAAAAGTAACCATAACAATTTTTATAAAAAGAAAAAAAGAGTAACCATAACAATTAACGCCAAAAAAATAAACATTACAAAGAATATTTATCAAGCAGTTCATGTAGGACCCTAGTGGTTGAGTTTGTTACCTTTGTGCTTATACTGTTGCCGAGCGGCATCATTGGAAATAGACAGGTGAACGGACCTCCATGTGTTTCATATATATATTTTTACATTAGAGAAGGTACATGATGCATCTAGCTCACTTGAACTTTGACATTTTATTAATGTCAAAACTTATTAATTAACCCTATTTTCGTTGTTGTCACCATTAAAATGAACTGCATGTACTAAAATGTTTGAATTTTTGGAAATGCTTTTTGAATATAATTAAATTAATGCATAATTTTTTGTTATAAAAATTAGATGAGTTTTGTTAATTTTGAAGTTAGTGGTATAACACAAACAAAATGTTCACATAGTCGAGCATCCGTCGATAATTTTCAGAAGATAATAATACGACATGGAATATGCGAGTATAATTTAAATGGAATTCCAAAAAAAAGAGGATCGAAGTAGAACACATCAGGGTTTATTCTGTTGACTGCAAAAGCCCTTAGACGTCAACAACCAAAGAGAAAGGGACCAAAATAATAATGAATAAAGGATTAACATGACTTTAGGTTCATTGTGTTTAATAGTGATTTTATTTTCTTATATTAAGTTTTAAAAATTTTAATTTGGTTCTTTATGTTTTTTAAATGTATGTTTTGATCCTTTTTCAATTTTTCATTAAAAACCTTAGTGTTAGGTTAACTTTTAAAATTTTTAAAATGATAAAAATGATACATTTCGAAAAAATAAAGAATCATAATGAAACTTTTAAAATTTAATGTATTAAAGTGAAACAATTATGAAACATAATGAACCAAAAATGACATTAAGCCTTCTAAATAAATAACTAAAAAAATATCATCTCCTCCAACTTTTTTAGATCTTAAAAGGTAAAAAATACAATACGACATAGCTCGAACGACGTCAAGACATAATCTCCTTGGAACTACAAAAAATTCTTATACTCCTCACCGAAAAACCAAAATCTTTTATACAACTATGATATTGAAGACAGAAACAAGAAAGATCGGAGCAAAAGTTACTTTTGACGAAAGATAAAAACATGATATTAACTCACTAATTAACCTAGATATGAAAAAGAAAGTCACAATGTGAATCTTTGTAACGTCTACGAGCAAGAACTCTATTGTTGCGTACAGTTGGGCGGGTAAGTAGAGAATTTTTCATCCGACATCTATAATCGGATTGAGCGAAGATGAACAACGCAAAGAGGAGTTGAGCAATGTATTTCATTGGAAGATGATTATGACTGGTTTGCCCAATCAAACTTCATCCTCAACTGGGTGATGTCGATCTTCTTTGTCTTCTACAACGCGCTGCTGCCAGTGGCAACAATGAGACGGTTGTTATAGCTATGTGAGGTTGCAATTTTGATCGCGTAGGGAGGTTGCAATGAAGAGGCGAAGTGGCGGAAAGAGAATGAACTCTTATCCATTGTGATTGAGAATACTTAATGAATGAAACTATTATCGTTATTAAATAATTAAATAAAATAATAATAATAATATAAGAGTAAATGTTATTGTTGTTCGTAGTTTCAAATCCATCTTCATTTACTTAATGATTTTTAATTTTTTAAATAAAAAAGATAGCGATGATTTTTAGTCGATACTATATTAATTTAACTATTTTAAAATTTAAAACAATGACGAACATTAACAATTCTAAAGAAAAATTGAAAAAATGATTAAAACATATGTTTCGAAAAACTTAAAAGACTAATATACCAAAGCGGAACAATTATGAAATATAATGTACCAAAATAAAACAATTATAAAATATAATGAATCAAAAGTAATATCAAATCATTTAAAAATTTAAAAATTAACAGAATACTAATGTTTGAAACGAAAAATTGATCAAAATAATATATTTCAAAAACATAAAAAATTAAAATAAATTTTTAAAATTTAATATATTAAAAGAAGTAACTGTTAAACATAATAAATAAAAAATCACATTAAGCCATGAATAAAATAAAAAACAAGAATCACTTGATTTTATACCATGTGAAGGTTTTGTGTCATCCTGGCTAAAGATAAAGACTAGGATATTAATTTCACAACTTACTTTACAATTTACATAATGTTACTGCAACCGTGCAACGCATTCATGATTGCAGTGTCTCAACTACGTACATAATCATTTCAAGAAAAAGAAAAAAAAAAACAAAAAGGAGCCCAGATATGCTAGATCAGGTTAGTGCAAAGAATCTAATTAGAATGTAATTAATTTTTTTTAAACCAAGTATCCTTTAACCAAAAATTAATGATTAATTTTTTGAGATACTGAGATTATTTAAGGAGTTAATATCTCCTAAACTATCTAATAATATATTGTGATATTACATAGGTTAGTGTAAATTTTTTGATTTGAATGCAATTAATTTGTTGTTTATATTACTATCTAATAATATATTGTTACATGTACAGAGACTAATTTAATAAGTATTTACATGAGAATTTACAACATGTATAAAGAATAAATTATGTGTTTAATATAATTTAATAAGTATTTTTCTTGACTCCATAATAAAGTAGATTGGCATGCCCGTAAGTGCCTGCGAATTAGTTTTGTTCGTCAAAATAAGTGTCTAAAAGGATATTGTTAAGAAAGAAAAACCGTCCAAAGATCTCTTTCTTTGTTTTTAGTTCGTACCGCAGTGACATGTTTGTTTTATATAAACTTTTTTTAAAAGTTTACAGCAATTTTGTCTTTGTCTGGTTGGAACTATGGCCCCGATCCTTGAATTGCACCCACAAATCCCGCGCCAAAAAACAAAGGAAAGTTCAATACCAAAACCAGCACTGAAATAGATTAAAGAGTTTCACTAACTTTCCTGTGTAACAATGAGACATCATATCCACTTCTGTGTTATGTCACCTTCAGTATGTTTATCCCTAAAACACAAGGTAAGTATTAAGATATTAGATATCTTCCCTCCTCATAGGGTCACTTTCACGCAAGAAAGAGCTTAGGGCAGCATTCTTTGTTAAGTTGGTGAACTAAACCGTTAATGTGTTTTTTTTTTATATTGATAATTCACAAAGTTTTTTTTTTTTAAAATCAGACATATTTTTCACGGGAGACAACTTTATTTAAGTCTAATAAAGAGAATTACATAAAAGATAAAAAAATTTCTTCTAATATTTAATACAATTACATATCAAAGACTTTAATATAAAGATTAAAATTATATTCATACATTAATAAATATATATATATATATATATATATATATATCATAATTTATACAAATAAAAGAAAATAAAAAGAGAAAATACATATATAAAATAGATGAATGATGTAATGAAGAAAAATAAACAAGAAAGAAAAAACTAACGTATAATTTTGTTAATCATATGAATATTATTATTTGTCCAATTTAAAAGTCCACCACCACCAACTTCACCAAGCCACCCATGTCACTTCAGTTAGGGAAGTGGGCTTAACTGAATTCCATTGACGTCTTAAAGTGCATGAGTCGATAAGAAGCATATAATAACGATTTGTGGGGACCCTTAATATTATTATACTAAAGGGTTAAACAAAGGTGCAACTTCAAACTGAACCAACGAAAATATCCGATGCTTCTCTCCAATTAGATTATGTGCACACTGAGTAGTTTTGACCGGTTTTGTTAATCAAAATTCCAAGGTGGGGCACCAACTAAAAGGAATATAAGGACACAGATACGACTGAGATAGTGAGAAAATATACTAAAGTGATGATACCTATGTGGGTTGGTTATGCAACTTCTTCTCTAAAGGATTGAAATGGATTCGTTTGGAGATCTTGTGAGTTTGGCATTCACATATATTATAGAAATTGTAGAATAGAAACTGTATCCCCAAACCTAGCTAGAATAAATTAAAAACTTGTTCCTCTGCTTGAAATATTGCACTGGTAGTAATATCATTGACATATATACCTATATGTGCGCGAACTTTCGGAAAGTTGGTTAACCTCATGTTAGAGTTATGTTATTAATACTTTTTTTTTTGTTGACAAAAGCAACCTCAACTCATATCATTAACAATTAAACCAGCAATACAAGTAGGAATATCTGTAAATAACATGGAAGCCTTACCCAAGGCATGAGCCATCACATTGACTTGTCTCCTAATGAACTTAACATTAAAATTATATAATATTTTATTGTATTAGATTCAAAATTTGTTGTCTTTATTAAAAAATGGTTATATAACATTTTTAATTAATTTTCATTACATTAACCATCTTATCGATCATACATTCTTTCTCTTTTTTTTTTTCCTACGCCGCTCTTTTATTTTATGAATATAATAATAAAATTTATGTTAAAATATAATTTATTTTTACATTCAGAATGGTAGTTAAGATAGCAGGGGACTTGGCAGGTGGATTTTTTTTTTATCTACTAATAGTCGTCCAAGCTAGATAACAAAGAAAAAAAAATCCACTTATATGTAACTTAGAAAAGTGTTCTTTTCTAATGCACTTATATAATACATTGCTTATCTCAGTTGTTTATCTCATCTAATGTATTGCATTTAAATCCAATTATATGAATATATTATTTTTAAACCGGCTTAATTTCTTACTGTACATTTCATTAAAGAATGACACATATTACTTTATTTTTTTTAATTTCCAAAATTTTAAGTTCAAATGACAAATTTTCAATTTCTAAATTAAGAAAATTATATAATATTTATAAAAAAAATATTACACAGTAATTTTATACGAATATATCATTTAAATTTAAAAATTTATCAAATTGAAGAGTATTTATTAAAGATTAAATATTTATCCTTCATTTCTTTTCTGTTAAAAATCTAATTTCAAAACATATCTTTAACATTCTCCCTTTAAACTACCAGGACTCCGTTGCCTGTCGCTGCTATCATTTTCATCACCTTTGCAAGATATCTTAATTATATATATAAAAAATAATTATTTAGTAGATAACTTATCTATAAGAAAAAGAAGTCCGATAGAAAACGTAAAAAGTAATTCAAATTAATGGGAGGAAATAATGACAATGCAATTGATAAATCAAACATATGAAGTCAATGAGTATTTTTATTTTTATTTATTCAGGGTCAATGAGTATTGGTTTAACATTAAGAAACACGATCAAATGATCAAATACGTTTATATCATTATTTACTTGAGCCTTCTGGATTCGTGGTATTCTTTTTTCCTTAAAGAGCAATAACACATATTAAGACAATTAAGACATTTCTCTTTATTATCTAATTAAGCTTGCTATTTTATTTTTCAGAAAATGTGAAAGGAAAAAGGATTATATAAAGGGAAATTTCATCTTAAAACCAATTGATGCGTAAACAACAAATAATGGGTTGTCGCAACGAAAGCGAAAGCGAGGTCTTAGGAAGAGAGTCTGACTACCATGTTAGATTTCATCTTAAAACCAATTGACATTAAGTAAAATTGTCCCAACAGATATATAAGCTGCACTCCAAGAAATGAGATAGCCGATATAGGACGTGGGTATTTCTTAAAGATATATATATAATTAAAGAAAGTAGAGTATGTGTGTGTGTGTGTAAAATTACACAAGCATTTATAATTAAAGAAAGTAGAGTATGTAAAAACAAGAATAGTTTAATCTTTTAATTTGAAAATATAAAGTAGGTTCTACAATTTGTTTCCTTACTTTCCTTTTTAAGTGATATCAATCAATGAAGGAGGAGGGAAAGCAAATTCATTGACATGATGAGTTCATTTGTTTTGTTAAAATTTATGGTATTAGTAATGATAAATATTTTTGTTTCACATTTGATGTGAAAAAAATTATGGAACAACTTAGATTAATCAAATGAGGACAAGATAAAAACTTCACTTTTTGTTACTCAAAAATTCATAAAATAATTTTTCATCTCAAATACAAAGTATTTAAAAGACATACATATTCTTACATTTTTCTTGTTTTTTAAGTATTATTTCCTATCAACAAGAATTTTATCATGTCATTTGTTTTGAATTTACATTATTCACTGAATATATCAATTTTATCTTACTATTTTAAATTCATATTGTCTATTAGTTACAACAACCTTATCATATCATATATTTTGAATTTATATTATCGACTAGTTTAACTTATATATATTTCGTATTTTATTTTAGTAAATTTTATATTATTTTAAGTGTGTTATTTATTATTAATCAAATAATGATAACTCAAATATTTGTCCTATATCGTAATACGTAACAAAACGCAACCTATGTAAGTTTCAAGCAAGATCCCATAACTTCATTATGACATATTTAACGAGAAGCAAAGCTTCTTCCGTTACAATCCTCTTTATTTATAGTTCAATTTGAGCTCAAGTTTCTCTTTGTTCCTCTCATGTCAAGAACTAAAAAACTATAATCAAAATTCATTATTACTGCTTTGAGGAGAAACAACAGGCAGGACTCAGGACCCAAACTGAAGGAAGAAATATAAAGACACCTAGTTGACAAAACCCATAACTCCAAATTCAATTTGGGCCGCATATAGCAATGACTTGGACTGGGCCATAATCAATTATTTTCTGACAATTGCTTTCTGCACCTTCGACCTTGCTTCCTGTACCCTTCTCCGGACTTGTTTCCTGCACTGCACCCTAATCCGAAATGTAATTTACATCCCGGATTAGCCATTCCAAAATGTAAAAGTTTACATTCCAGATTATATTCTAGAAAGGCTAATCCGTAATGTAAATTACATTATGAATTAGGATTTTCAAAAGGTTAAAAAGGTGCAATAAGCAATTGTCTTATTTTCTTGGCTAGTTGATACAGTATTTAATATTTATGTACTGAATCAAATGATCCATGCTGACATAAGAGGAACCACCTGCACTCACACTCTGTAGACTTGTTCAACGCAGTGATGAGATCATCGACCATATTGTCCACAACGTTCCTGGGTTTTTTTTTTTTTATCATTTGGGGATAATTTTTAAAAAAAAATTACTAAATAGGAACACTTTTTGAATAATTATCTTCGAGATAAATTGTAAGAATAAATATGATTATGTAAACCGAAGTTATAAATTCTTATAAAAAATCATAAAATTAATTACGACTTTATAAACTGGGAGCATGCATATATATATTACGGCCAACCGATGCATGGCTGTGACACACATCCTTCGTGTAATAAATCGTATCCAACCCAAGTTTCCAACACTGCAACTCTAATTAACATTGCCTTTCCTATATTACGGCCATACATTAATATAACGTTGCCGAATGCCGACAACCGATACTTTCTATTCCTGGTTGATTCAACACCACATGACATATGCTCTTGCTTTCGTGTGGTACAATCTCTTTTAGATTTGTATACCAAATTAACACGACAAACAAACAATGCCCTAGATAGGAACGAAAGCAACGCTATTTTTTAATATACTACTACAAAAGACTACATTCATAAGTTCTAAGAAATCTTGAAATACTACATGAAAAACATATCAGATTTGTAAAGTACGTACACTAAACAAATTAAGGACAATTCTAGATGCAGAGGAGTACCACAAACAAATTTATTGCTTATTAATTAGAGACAAAGAATGATTAAAATAATGACAAAAGACACACAATATTAATTATCAAAATATAGCATAATGGGTAGTTAAAGAAAATGTATCCAACGAAATGAACTTAGAAATGGACAGCACATTTTACTTGAGGGAATCTTGAGGTAACATTTGACCTTGGGCTTTAAGTGATGGGATATGGTGTAGAGCTTCACATGTATGTCATAAACCCCACCATTTCTTGTCTTTGTTGAACTCGGAGACTTAATCATTGTCAAGCATGAGCACAATTCTTGTACTGGCGGAAGGAGATCATGTGTTACCACATCGTAATTTGCAAACCTGGCCACCTCCTAGAATGCTAAATTGCTAATGCCTCCTCTACTTTGACCGCAGCTACAACCACCAAGGAACATTTTTGCAAGTGCGAAAGAAATGCATGCCCATTGATTTTTAAATATAGATGTAGCCTTCTCTTATTAGTTTTAAATAATATTAGTATATAGTTATGACTTGAACTAAAACTTTAAATCAAATACACTAACCTAGATCTTAATAACAATAACAAGATCTCGAAGACAATTTCTTCATTTCAATATTTTCCAATTCATCTGAACCTGAGATTATATTCTTGTTCCTCTAGAGTACTTACGTACGTGGTAGCATTGTTGCCACCATTCTCCTTCCCATACTAATACTAATTTAAATTATAAATATTTAAATCTGATAAATGATATATATTAGTTCCAACACCATACCAGATTTTATAGATTTTGCAGCTTCTCATAATTAATGTCGTTTGTGCACCCTAATTAATATACCACAATCTGTGTTCTGTAGAATACCATATACTCATGTAAATATTGAACTACCATAATTAAATAAAGGCAAATGTTGTTCCAAACCAAAATAGTTACATAAGGAAACTTACACATGACTAAAAGGAATTCCAAAGATGATGTGGGCAGCACTTTGCAAGCTGCAAGACTAATTAAACCAAGTATAAATGCACATTAAAGCTGATTATAGAAGAAACCAAATAGATACGATTCTGTTCTTTAGTCCTTTTATCATTCTTTACTCTACCCGCTCCTTACATACTCCTAATTGCATGTGGCCACGGTTGCAAGAATAAACCTGAGCATGCAATTGTGCATTATTTTCAAGTATCAAATAATTTCTTGACTAATGGATCTTATGTACTGGATCAAGCCGTCCAAATTGGAATAAGAAGAACCACCGGAACTCACACTACGGTTAGCCAACAAAGCCACTTCCCGAGCAGAATTCAGAAACACCTCATTCCTGTGATCCATGAGATCATTGACCATGTTCTCTACAAGGTTCCTATCACATGCAACATCCTTCATATCCAACCCAACCTTACAAACTTCACTCACAAACCTGCTGTTAACATGCTGATCTCCAAAGCTAGGGCAGCAAATCATAGGAACACCAGCCGCCAGACTCTCCAAAGTTGAGTTCCATCCACTGTGGGTCAAGAACCCACCAATGGCCTTGTGGGCCAGCACCTCCTCTTGTGGGGCCCACCCCACAATGAACCCTCTCTCTTTAGTCCCTTCCTCCAGCTCAGCCGGTACCCGGTCACCATTTTCTTTTGGCCCCACCATGTCAGGACGAACCACCCAAAGGAACCGCTTCTTGCTATTCACCAAACCGTACCATATCTCAATTAGCTTCTCCCTTGTCATGGTGGCAATGCTACCGAAGCTCACGTATATCACCGATTTCAACGGCTGAGAATCAAGCCACGTCATGCACCTCTGATCCACTTCACCGACACAACTTGTGGACGGCGTCGTTTCGGTGTTGGACTCTTTTCTGGTGTTCAAGTGTGCGTGGAGAGGACCGATGGTGAAAACACGGGGAAACTGCAGACGCATCTGTGACAACACGGAACCTTCTAGATCCTCGAACGTGTTGAGTATGAGTGCACGTGCTTGAAGCGACTCACGTGTCTCCAAGGCCAAAGAATTCAAAGCATATACTATTTCGGATCCAGTCCCCCGACTGAAACTCGGGAGGTCTCGACAGCGGAACATGTTTTCCATCCCTGGGATACATGTTATCACGCGATCCATGTCTTCATCCCCTTTCAAACACAATCGATATTTATCAAAGCTATTTCTGAATTCTCATAGTACAAAATGTTGAAACAAAGTATGCTAAAGCTAAAACCAGAAAGAGTTAATATCTATGTTTATGTACCTGTGATTGGAAGTTGGTTAGACTGAAAGAGGTTTGGAACGCAGAAGTAAGTCCAGAAGCAGGAAGCGCTGATGGTGCGAAAATGAATGATGGGTATTCCAACCTGGTGTGCTACGTCTATGGTGAGGGCTCCGAAGACTCCATCGGCTATGAAGCAATTGATCTTGGGCTTTCCGGGGTCTTGGGAGAGAAGAATGTGTCTGATGTGAGGTTTTGCGTGCAAATTTATGGATTGAAAGAGGTCCACTGCGCTTTGTCCGGAACGAGGGTGGTGGTGAGGGAGGCCATCGGGGAAGGTCTTGAATTGGAGAGCGGGGTAGGTTTGTAAAAGAGCTTCCAGATCGCCGAAACGGTGGAGGCGGTGGTGGATGAAGTCTGTGTTGAGGAAGGTGATGTGGAAGCCATGGAGAGCGAGAAGCTGTGCAAGCTTCAACATGGTGCTGACATGGCCCTGCGCTGGACAGGGGAAGATGGCCACGTGGGTATCAGTTGTTTCTTCCGCCTTCATCTTTGCTCTTGTTGCGTTTTCTTTTTGTGCTTTGCTCATATATGCTTCATAAATAATGGGTATCATTGGTTAGAAAAGAAAGACAAAAGGAAAGAAAATGATTAAAAAATGGGGATGACTTTGAATATTGCTGATTAGGAACCAAAGATTCAAATAAGTTGTCACCTCGCCGGCCATTTGATGTTTCACGGATCAAAGTTTCATATATATATATATAAACTTAAATATAAATAAATTTAATTAATTTTATTCTTATTTAATAATATTATTTTTAAAATATTTTTCATTTAAAATGACGTGGTTTGAGTCAAATTCTTAAAGTTAATTTTGTTATCTTTTCTTCGGTAAGTATAGTGTTGACTTGCGTTATTACTTATGCTAATCAATTACATCGATTTATTCAGACCTTGTTAACTCACCACAAAAAAAAAAAAAAAAAATACTAGATTCTTCTTGCCTTAATTTTTTGACAAACCAATGTCACCATGTTGCAGTCGTAGATCATGCATCAATTCTTTTGAAGATTCAAAAATTCATACATGATTCATTAAACAGTAAGAAATGAAACCACATGAAATATTTAATTGAACACCATCCACAAAATAAACGATCTTTCATGCAGAGTGGATGAGACCTTCCAACGCTTTAGAATGATAGCACATCAAATATTTAAGTTACCCATTTACTCTTTATAGTTTCTAAACTTATCTATTTTAGTCCTTATAGTTAATAAGTGATTTTTTTAGTTCGTGTAGTTTACTTTTTAATTTTCAATAGGTGCTAATGTACTTTCATGTGAACCTTGTAGGCCTTGGATCTTCTTCATCAATGGGATCCTTTGCTTCTTGAATTTTAATGGCAGGAGACACCACTTCAAGGAGGTAGGAGAGTTGAGAGGAGACGTCACTTCAAGGAGAAGATGAGTCAAGAAAAAGCTCACCATCATAGGAAGCCATGGATAAGAGCTTGGAGGTAGGAGAAGAAGAATCGAGGGAGAAGGAGAGAAGGAACACAAAATTTGTGCATAAAAAGAGGTCTAAACTTTGAAGTATAATTCTCAAATGATTAAAGAAAAAAAAATGCACACACATGATCTTTATTTATAGCCTAAGTGTCCCACAAAATTGGAGAAAAATTTGAATTTCTATTCAAATTTCATTTAGATTTGAAATTGAATTTGTGGAGCCAAAATTTCACTAATTCACTAATTATGATTGGAGAATTTTAGTTATGGTTCAGCCCACTAGTCCAAGATTCTCCATTAAGTGTACTTAGGTGGCATGAGACATGTAAAGCATGAAAGGCATGCACAAAGTATGATTATATGATATGACAATGTGGTGTAGCAAGCAAATGCTCACCCCCTTTAAAATTTAATTGGATTGGGCTTCTCCCAATTCAATTAAATTTATTTTTCAACACACACATCAAATATTCACTTAATGCATGTGAAATTACAAAACTACCCTTAATACAAAAACTAGTCTAGGTACCCTAAAATACAAGAGCTAAAAAAACCTACATTTCTGGGTACCCTACCTACATTATGGAGTCCTAAATACAAGGCCCAAAAATAATGAAACATTAATCTAATATGTACAAAGATAAGTGGGCTCATACTTAGCCCATGGGTCCGAAATCTGTCCAAAGGCTCATGAGAATCCTAGGACCTTCTCTTGCATCTTTGGTTCAATCTACTTGGAGTCTTCTATCCAATGCTCTTGCGGGGTAGGATTGCATCATGGTCCCTACCGTTAAAATTGCTTAACGTCATTAAATTATTGTTGCCAGGACCGCACCTCGCACTGTCGACGACCCCTGGTCCCTTCACTCCCTTCCACTTCTCCTCCGTCGACAGAAAAAATCTCGTGCGCCGCCGTCGACGGTAGCTTGGTGATGAACAATTCAACAACAGCTTCCGTCACGCACGTCCTCAACAACAAGCGTGATTTCCCATCGGTGAACGACGTGGCAAATCTCCTCATTCTGTCCATCGAAAACAGAGCAAGAAGTAGCGTTCACTTCACTGAGGCCAATGCAATTTACTGAATCTAATTTCATTTTCTTTTAGCGTCCATATTTTTCCCCCATTCTCTAGAGAATCAAACAGTGTGATTAATGGCATACCTAAATCTTGACATACATAGTATGGTTCCAACAAAAGGCGTTTTCTAGCATCTGGTCAACGGTCTCGAAAACGCCTTCGAGCGCAATGTCAACCACCGTCGACGTTGAGCACTCGCCGGTGTTGTTCATTCTCTTCGCCTGAGCTTCGTTTTCGATGGACAGGACGAGGAGATCCTCCACACTGTTCACCGACAGAAAATCGCGCTTGTTGTGGAGGACGTGCATGATGGCAACTGCTACCAAATTGTTTATCACCAGGCCACCGTCGACGACGGCACACGAGGTTTTTTCGTTGATGGAGGAGAAGTGGAAGGGAGTGAAGAGGCCAAGGGTCGCCGACGGTGCAAGGTGCGGTTCTGACAACAATAATTTAACGTTATAAAACAATTTTAACAGTAGGGACTTATTCAGAATTAAAAGATAAGCGACAAGAACTAAAAAAAAACACTTATTAACTATAAGGACTAAAATGAATAAATTTGAAAACTATAAGAATTAAATGAATAATTAAACCAATATTTAATTGAACATCCGCCCTTTTATGATTAAATCAGCATCGTTGAATTTTTACTCTTACCAGCCATGGCACATTACAGGCCTAGGTTTGAGAACAACTAAATTGCTTAGGGTTTATGTACTCTCGGTTGGGGAATATATCTGATGCTAGAGGATTTCTGGTGTCTTATTTGTGACAGGCTTGAGAACAAAGCCATTATCAGAGGACACATACGTTTTCCAATCCTCTTTCTTCCATAAACAAAATATTGCCTGTATCAGAGAGAGCACATATACGTTTCCCATTATCCTTTCTTCAATAAACAACTTTAAATCGTAAAAAGGATATCAGCTTCTATTTAAAAAAGTAATTACAAAGCACCAAAGTTTCCCGCTACATAGTTAGACAATCCTTTTCATTTCCGCCACAAGGTTACAAAATCCTTTCCTTTCCAGCCACAAGATTTAGACAATCCTTTCCATTTCCGCCACAAGTTTACAAAATCCTTTCCTTTCCAGCCACAAGATTTAGACAATCCTTTCACTAGCCATATTCGAGTCCCCAGTTAAACACTTCGAAAACCAAAACATAACTTCTCAATCCCAAATCACACCCTCGTCGTTACTCGTTATATTTTGGTTTCTGAAACGCGACAACTAGTAAGTATGCATCATCTCCATAACCAAATGTTCTGTTTGTTATTTCCAAAATCAATTGTTCTGATAAAAAACTGAACTTATGTAACATTTCAAAAACAAAAACCAACTTTGTGTTTCTACATCACCAATCGAACATTTAAAAAACCAAAAACATAACACCACAAAAGCCCACCTTATACTTTCTTTTTTGAAACAGCCATATCCCGTTATGCACCATTTCCAACACCAGTTAAAACCTCGAACTGTTTAACATGGACCATAAAAAAAAACAACAAAAGCATGTTCATCGTCCGACATTACCAATCAATATTTCAAAAAAAAAAAGCATAAATATACCCCCAATAACACCCTCCTTTGTGTTCTTTGCCTTTGAAACACCAATACAAGCATTAATGTAACATTTCAGAAACTAATTGTTCAGATTTAAAAACTTTTGTACATAATTGTCCAAAATCAAAAACCAATTAGTTGCATTTCCAAATATGTAACATTTCAAAAAATTCAAACATTATCAATCCCACATTTCAGAGTTTCATTCGGAGCCGAAACTAAAATTCAAGCCACCAACAATGCTCATGCAAAATAAAAACCACACCACAAAATCTCTCAAAGCCTAATCAAACAGTTTAAATTGAAGTTTGATAGAATGCAATTAGAAATCAAATGCTAGATCAAGACTCAAAGGTGACATTAAAATAATTTAAATTTTGAACAACCTTTCTTGATGCGTAAGAGCATTCTTTAAACACATCTCTAACTGAAAACCTAACTACTACTACAAAGGGCACAATTATCATAACTACAAATAAAAAGGAAAAAAAAAAGAAGAGCAAACATAGAATCTAAATTCAAGAACTTTGTGAACAGTGAATCCCTATTTAAGAGTCATCGTCAGCAGCGGCACCCTTGGATGAGCCCCCAGCCTTCTTGGGAAGAAGAAGGTTGTGAATGTTAGGCATAACACCGCCGTTAGCAATGGTAACATCTCCGAGAAGCTTGCTCAACTCTTCGTCGTTCCTCACCGCCAATTGGATGTGGCGTGGAACAATTCTAGTCTTCTTGTTATCTCTCGCAGCGTTTCCAGCCAATTCCAAAACCTAAAACAATGTTCCGATCATTCAATTACTCAAAAACAGATACTTGAATCTCAAAACCCTAGATCTAATTACAGGGAAGGATAATTTAAAAAAACAAAGTGAAAATCGACAGGAAATTGCTGCAATTACCTCAGCAGCGAGATATTCGAGAACGGCGGCGAGGTAGACGGGGGCTCCGGCGCCGACGCGCTCGGCGTACTTTCCGGCCTTGAGGAACCTGGCAATACGACCGACGGGGAATTGGAGGCCGGCTTTGCTGCTCCTTGAGGTGGCCTTCTTAGCGGCGCTGGATCCTAGGGTTTTGCCTCTACCCGCCATTGATGAAGTGTGACCTAGTGATCGGCACGAACGAGAGGGTTCGAGATTTGAGAAGTGATGATAGGAACGAGTTCCGGACACCTAGAAGAAGTTATATACTTGAAGACTTTTTGCGGTTGCGAGGATTATATAGTGTGATGCGTGGCAATTCGACCAATGAGAGTAAACGACGCGGATCGATGGTGATTGCCGTTGGATTTCGGTGATTACGGACGGCTCCGATCATGTATTGATTGGATTAAAAGGAGATAGTGAGATACTGTTAATTACGTGATGTACTATTAAAAATTCCCCTCGTCTTATATACACACGTTTTTACAGTATGCAATTTTCAAATTTTAAAATAAATATATTTAATTTTCCAATTTTTAAAATGGCAATTTCTCTATTCAAATTTTAAAAGGTAAAATGTTAAACAGTTGTATGAAGGTATTAGTTAAAGAACTAGAAGTATAAATATTTTTACGAGAGATGAAAAATTGTATTCCTCATAATTTTTTTATGCCCTCACATGATTTATATAATAAATATTTT